>NC_041381.1:685994383-686052622 GCF_002162155.2 Triticum dicoccoides | reverse complement strand
TAACTGTTCATCCAATCGATCGGCTTCAGTTAGCAGCAGTAGCGAAGGAATCGCTCCATTGGGTTCAGTTAACAGCCATCGATCGATCGCTCGGGTTCAGTAACGTGTAGCCTGCAGTGCAATGGATCGGGTTCAGTTAGAGCCCAACGCCTCGCTCGGGTTCAGTTAGAGCCAACGCCTCGCACACACGCGCGTACGTGTACGAGAGAAACGCGCATCGCTCGGCCCCCGACCTCCCACCGTAACTGGCGACTCCCCGAAATTTTCCTCCCCCTCGCTTCTACCACGTTTTTTTCCGTCATGGACGGCCCAAATAACTTCATGCAGCTGCGTCTCCGGCCCGCCCAGGACGAAAATCCCATTTTCTGTCATGATTTTTTGTCATAGAACTAGGAGCCCACCACATCTATGATGATACCGGGTTTTGTCACAATTATCGTCATAGAAGTGTCATATGTATGATAGGAAAAAAATTCGTTCGGCCCAAAATGTCACGGATGTGTCTTTTTTTGTAGTGTCCTAAATCGGACGAGGCCGATTTCTCGCCTGACGCAGAAAAAATCTTTAAGGATTTGAGACCTCTCAAACAGCGACCAGCTCTCGCCTTATCATGACAGACAGTTTTCGGCTTTCTCTACTGAGGTGCTCGTCCGGAAGAACCGGGACACAATCGCAGTAGTTCTCCCTACGCTACCTTAGCCGATATAGCGGAACATAAGGTACCAAAACATAGGAGCCAGGAAAACCCAACTATTTACCCAAGACATGATTCAGAGTTGATGCATATAGTGCTATAAGTTCGGGGTGCCGCACTGTCGAAAGTGTTCGAACTTTACTTGCCATGTTATGGGGTACTGAAGCCCTTGGCAAACTGGTCGTGCCAAAATGCACGGGTATAATAAATAAGCAGTAAAGAAAAGGGGGCAAATAAACTTAATAGCAAGCTGACGCTGTATACTATTTTCCCTTTAAAATGATACGTCAAAGCGTACATATACAAGTAGTGCGATAAGCAGAATAGGACTGTTTGACACATCCTAACTAGGCGCGAGCGGTATGCGGTTATGTAAAACAGGTATAACGATTGTTATTAGAGACCACCAGAGGATTCCCTCGTATGCCAAAGCTTCTTGTCCTCCTGGTGTGTCCGTCTCGCTATGTGTCCGATAGCCGGTTTTTCGGAAGAGCCTCCTGAAGGGAGAGACCTGGAAGAAAAAAGGGGTGCACAAATGTGCGTGTCCTGGGCGGTCAAGCCGCATTATGGATCGTGTCATGACCGTGCCTCCGCCTATGCCCATGGTATTTTAAGTGCGTAGTTATGTATGCGTGGCACGAATGTCGTTGCTTGGCTGGGACTAGGGCGGAGGCTGAATTGCTAGTTGAGCTCTGGTCATGCCGGATGATCTTGTAGCGGAGTACTCCGGACTCGCTTGGTGGTATCAGGGTTCTTTATCACCGAATTGGCTATTTGCCTAAGAAGGTTGTTTTGTACTTCCGCTGCAAGGGCCGCAGTGTGATCCTCCGTACGAAGCGAGCGCTCTGTGTTTCCATTAACTGTAATAACCGCACGAGGTCCCGACATTTTGAGCTTGAGATATGCATAATGCAGTACCGCATTGAATTTGGCAAATGCGGTTCGTCCGAGCAGTGCATGATAGCCACTGCGGAAGGGGACGATGTCGAAGATTAACTCCTCGCTTCGAAAATTGTCCGGAGATCCGAAGACCACTTTTAGAGTGATTGAGCCCATACAACAGGCCTCTACACCGGGTATGACACCCTTGAAAGTGGTTTTTGTGGGCTTGACCCTTGAGGGGTTAATGCCCATTTTGCACACTGTGTCCTGATAGAGCAGGTTCAGGCTGCTGCCGCTGTCCATGAGGACCCGTGTGAGATGGAATCCATCGATAATGGGATCAAGGACCAATGCGGCTGAACCACCATGCCGGATACTGGTGGGATGGTCCCTGCGATCGAAAGTGATCGGACAAGAGGACCATGGGTCGAATTTTGGGGCGACTGGCTCCATCTGTAGATGTCCCTTGGCGCACACTTCCTTTCCCGCTTGGGGATATGGGTTGCATATATCATATTCACTGTTTTCACCTGGGGAGGGAATTTCTTCTGTCCTCCCGTGTTAGGCGGCTGGGACTCCTCATTGTCGTTGCTACGCAGCCCCTTTTCCTTGTTTTCGGCGTTTAACTTGCCGACATGTTTAAACACCCAGCATTCCCTGTTGGTGTGGTTGGCTGGTTTATCGGCGGTGCCATGAATTTGACATGAGCGATAGAGTATGCGGTCCAAGCTAGAAGAGCCCGGACTGTTTCTCTTGAATGGCTTTTTCCGCTGTCTGGATTTGAAGCCTCTGAATCCAGCATTGACTGTCGTTTCTTCGATGTTGTCGACATTATTGCGACGTTTGTGTCTATTCCATCGCGGCTTGCCATTGCTATCCCTGGCGTCAGAATCGCCTGAGTTTTGGGTGTGACGTTGTTGCAAGCCAGCCAGCTGTCCTCGCCCGCGCAGAAGCGGGTCATGAGTGTCATGAGGGCTGCCATGGACTTTGGCTTCTCTTAGCCGAGATGTCGGGCGAGCCATTTGTCTCGGATGTTATGCTTGAAGGCCGCTAAGGCTTCGGCATCCGGACAGTCGACAATTTGGTTCTTTTTAGTTAGGAACTGAGTCCAGAATTTCCTGGCTGACTCTCCGGGCTGCTGTGTTATGTGACTTAAGTCATCAACATCCGGTGGTCGCACGTTAGTGCCCTGGAAGTTATCGAGGAATGCGTCTTCCAGATCCTCCCAACTGCCAATGGAGCTTGCTGGCAGGCTATTAAGCCAATGCCTAGCCGGTCCTTTGAGCTTGAGTGGTAGGTAATTTATGGCATGTAAGTCATCGCCGCGGGCCATGTGGATGTGGAGAAGAAAGTCTTCGATCCATACCGCGGGGTATGTTGTGCCATCGTATGATTCAATGTTTACGGGTTTAAACCCTTCTGGGAATTCGTGATCCATAACTTCATCAGTGAAGCATAGGGGGTGTGCGGTGCCTCTATGCCGAGCTACATCCCGACGCAGTTCAAATGAGTCCGGTCTATTGTATTCGGCCTGGCCGGACTTTAGTTTATTGTATCCAGTGTGATGGTCATCATCACGTCTTGTGGCGCGCCCCCGTGATTCGTAGATCGATCTTGACCATCCTGCTTTGTTTTCCAATACTTCTCGCAGGTCTTTCGTGTAGCCCCGGGCCTTGGTATTATCGTTTGATTGGTGGCGGGGTGTAGTCTGGACTTCGGGCTGGTACGCCATTTTGTTGCGATCGAGGGGCGGCGGTCAGCCGCATCATGTGCTGGTAATATGGGCTTTAAAGCCTCCTCCTCGAGTTGAGGTAGCAGCCTGCGCTTTGGGTAGCTTTTGCTAGGGCGTTTGAGTCCGTATTCCTCGGCAGCCAGGACTTCGGTCCATCTGTCAGTTAGCAGATCTTGATCAGCTTGAAGTTGTTGCTACTTTTTCTTCAGGCTTTTTGCAGTGGCTATAAGCCGGTGTTTGAAGCGCTCGTGCTCGATGGGATCCTCCGGCATGATGAATTCTTTGTTGCCAAGGCTCGCTTCATCTTCGAAGAGAGGCATGTAATTATCGTCCTCTGATTCTCCATTAGTTGCCTGTTCTTTAGGGCTAGCTTGCACATCCTCTTGCTCGGCCTGCTTGAAGCCTGGCTGGGCAGGATTGTCTTCGTCTTCGGCACCATCCGAATTGTTACCTCCTATGCCGGCATCACTATTTTTGCTATGGCGGGGCTTGGAGCGGTGCCGATGACGCTGGTGTCTAGATTGCTTCCCCAAGGGGTTATCTTCCATTGCCTCATCGCCATTGTTTTCTTTAGGGGTGTCCACCATATAAATATCATATGATGAGGTGGTGGTCCAGCGCCCTGTAGGCGGTGGTTCCCGTTCTTCTCCAGCATCGTTGTCCATACCGTCGATGTCTTCGGAGTCGAAGTCAAGCACGTCGGTTAAGTTATCAACAGTGGCTATTAAGTGGGTGGTGGGTGGGGGACTAATTTCTTCGTCGTCCGCTCCCCACTCAAGTCGGACATAGTTCGGCCAAGAATCTCCTGACAAGGACAGAGACCTTAATGAGTTCAGCACGTCACACAGGGGTGAGTGGTGAAAGATATCCGCGGCAGTGAACTCCATGACGGGTGCCCAATCTGATTCGATAGTCATGGACGCATGCGGTTCGGATCCTACAGCCGGAGACGAATCTGGGGGTCCGATAACGCCACTCTCAAAGGAGGTGGGATCAGTGTTCGCCTCCGATGCTGATGAGTGTGCGGCCACCGTGGCGGAGTCTATCCACCCGTCCTCGGAAGGCACGATCGGCTCCGGATTGATTCCCGGCGCCAACGCGGGTGCGATCTCCCGAATATTGTCCGACGGCAGATCAAAGTCATGTCCGTCATGACTATTCGGCGCACCTGTCATGGGCTCGAATCTGTCGAAGATCAGGTCTCCACGGATGTCGACAGTATAGTTTAAGCTTCTAAACCTAACCTGATGGCCAGGGGCATAGATGTCGATATGCTCCAAATGGCCAAGCGAGTTGGCCCGCAGTACAAAGCCACCGAATACGAAGATCTGTCCAGGAAGGAAAACCTCCCCCTAGACCGCACCGTTGAAGATGATTGAGGGAGCCATCAAGCCTTATCGCGATGGCACAGTGGAACTTTCAATGAAAGCACCAATGTCGGTGTCAAAACCGGCGGATCTCGGGTAGGGGGCCCCGAACTGTGCGTCTAAGGCTAATGGTAACAGGAGGCAGGGGACACGATGTTTTACCCAGGTTCGGGCCCTCTCGATGGAGGTAATACCCTACTTCCTGCTTGATTGATCTTGATGACATGAGTATTACAAGAGTTGATCTACCACAAGATCGTAGAGGCTAAACCCTAGAAGCTAGCCTATGATTATGATTGTTGTCTTCCTACGGACTAAACCCTCCGGTTTATATAGACATCGGAGGGGGCTAGGGTTACACAGAGTCGGTTACAGAGAAGGAAATCTACATATCCGAATATCCAAGCTTGCCTTCCACGCAAAGGAGAGTCCCATCCGGACACGGGACGAAGTCTTCAATCTTGTATCTTCATAGTCCAACAGTCCGGCCAAAGTATATAGTCCGGCTGTCCGAGGATCCCTTAATCCAGGACTCCCTCACTCTCCCCCTTTGGCATCGAGACCCCAAAAAGGCAAAGAGCGTTGCTACGACTCCAGGTGATAGCAAACTGAGGATCTCGAACATCACATCCCAGCGGGATCGTTTGCACCAACGTCATCGGTAGGAAACTGCTCGGTGTCTGAATCGGTCCATGGGCAGTGCTGCTGAACCCACTCCTCCTCATCAGTGATCCTTCCCTCAGATCCACTGTTAATAGTTGCACCAACTGACGCATGAGCTCCTTGTGACGACTCTGGGCCTTCTTCTCAGAGACATGAGACATGTACTGGCCATGAGACTCCATGCAGAAAAGTTTCTTCATCTCGCGCTTAATCTTCTTCGCCCAAGAGGGATCCACTCCGGAGGGCTCATAGTCCTCATCATCATCAGCCTCAGCCTCGCCCTCGGTCTCCATGTCAGCAGCATTAGATGGACCCCCAGATTTAGGAGCCAGGGTGCCCCAATTGTCCTTCTTCTACAGACGCTTGATCTCATGAGAAACCAGTTCTCCAGTTTCCAGCATTACCCTGGGATAGACATGTGCCCAGGCCTTCTCAATGAGCAACATGATAAACGGACCATAGATCGGGCACTTGCGCTCAGAAACCGTAGAGAGAAGTTCAGACCACATGACATGGCAAATGTCCAGGGACTCGCCGGTGTTTGCTTCCTTCTCATACTGGCAGAAGAGAAGCATGTCCACAAGATAGGACTGGACCATATCCAGATTCCCGATACGAGGGAAGAGAGTCTCGCAAAAAACGCGATGAAGGATGTCCAGAAAGGCAGGCAACTCATAGGTCTCCTTCTCAGTCATGGGGTGAATCTTCATAGTACAGTAGGGCCAGAGGGCTTGCTTGTGAGTGGAGGTTGCACTGCGGTGAGGGCGGAAGCCAACTGGAGTCTCAAGCCCGTGATCTTCCACCCCAAGTAACTCCATGAAGGCCTTCCACTTGACAGAAAGCAACTTGCCATTTGTCATCCAAGTCAGAGTCCTTTCTTCATCAGTTCCAAGATGGACAGTGGCATAGAATTGAGCCACCAAATCTACATCAAAGTCCTTGTTGAACTACATGATTCTGAGAATGTTCAGCTGAGAGAACATCTGAAGGGCTTCGCCAAAGTACTCAGGGTCCTTTTCCATAGCATCCGTGTCGATGGAACATACATCAACATAGAGATTCTTCTTGGCCTTGATCACATCAAAGAAGGTGGCAAACTGAAAGCGGTTCCAGAACGGGCGGTTGACCAAAGTGGGTTATTGGTCTTCCGCATAGGGGTTGTGGCGACACCTTTCCCAGAATTCCTTGGCAGTCATCTCAGTCATAGTCTTGCCCCTCGGCTTCGGCTTGTTGGCAGGCTTCTTCTTGAGTTGAGGCGGAGGTGGGGCACTTGAGGAAGCACCCGTTGTCTCAGAGGTGAGGTAGCGCTTTGACGTTGAATGTCCGGGGTTGACACGGCGGACTTGCTGCTCAGGATGTTCATCACCTGGAACCAAACACACGAGCAGAAGAAACAACATGAAAGAAAGAGCATAATCCTCCAAAAAAACATGGATCAAAAAGTGGTAGGACAATGATGGAATTTGGCATCCAGCGGTAGTACCGCGACCCAACCGCGGCAGTACCGCTCGAGCGGTAGTACTGCGCCAGATGAGCGGTAGTACCGCTCTAGACGGGGAACGGCGGTTCCCTACTGTCATGGACAGATCCGGCACTACCTGTGATGCCAAATTGAAAAATAATTCTACCAAACATCAATACAAAAGGTCTAGATGCCATCTCCATCCTACTCAAGCCTCGACTTAGCCAAAAATTGAGAAAAGCAATGCCTATTGCCCCAAACAACTAGATGTGAGATCTAGGCAAAGAGAGAACGGGAACGGGGGTATTACCAGCATCCATGGCAAGAGGGCGCGGTGGGGATCGATTCCACCGAAGGAACTGGAGAGGGGAGGCACGAAGACGGCGGCCGGTCCAAGCCCTCCTGCGTCGAGACGTTGTTGGAGCGACGAAGAAGACGAGCGAGTGGAGCGAATGGGTATGGGGGAGAAAGGAAACTCCCCCTGCCCCAACATAACCCCACATCGCCTGCCCCAGAGCGGTAGTGCTGCTGGGTTGGGCGGTAGTACCGCTTGATGACCATCAGCGGTAGTACCGCGCACCCAGCGGTAGTACCGCTTAGCCGCAAAAAGACTGGCCAAAATGGCTTAGCTCAAGAAAAGAAAACGACTAGAAAACGAGGGCAAACACACACACAGAACCAACACAAAGAGAACGAGAAACACACTCCTCTCCAAGAGAGGGCGGTGGCCGAGGCCACCTATGTTTGAGTCCGGAGGTATGGTGCCGCGAAAATTTTACCCTTGGGCCCATGACCAAAACTCATCTTTGAAGCACAAGTACCATAAAAATGGCTAATGTGAAAGAGTTTGATTAGTTTATGCATAATGGGGGAGGGAAAGTTCATTGAGAGAACAACACTCCCCTTGTGTCCATGCCTACACCTAGACAAGAAAGCATGATGAGTATGGTGGGGTGTGCAAGGGTTCAAACCACATTGCTCGAATCAATGATATTTAGCTCATGCCTTAACTCACGAAATCTTGCTTCATTCAAGGGCTTCATGAAAATATCTGCAAGGTTATCATGAGTGTTTCCATACATGAGCTTGATCTCCCTTCACCTAATGTAATCCCCGATGAAGTGATACCGAATCTCAATATGCTTCGTCTTGAAGTGTTGCACCGGGTTGAGAGAGATCTTGATGGCACTTTCATTGTCACACCAAAGAGGCACTTCGTCACAAGTGACACTATAATCCTTTAAAGTTTGCCTCATCCATAGGAGTTGAGCACAACAACTACCGGCAGCCACATACTTTGCTTCGGTGGACGAGAGAGATACACAACTTTGCTTCTTAGAAGACTAACTCACTAAAGAGAAACCAAGTAATTGGCACCCTCCGGAGGTGGACTTCCTATCCACTTTGTCTCCCGCCCAATCTGAATATGTATAGCCCAAAAGATCAAAGTTGGCTCCTCTTGGGTACCATAAGCCAAAGTTTGGGATATGAGCCAAATATTGAAAGATTCGCTTGACCGCCACAAAGTGGATTTCCTTACGTGCGACTTGAAACCGTGCACAAGTTCCCACACTCAACATGATATCTGATCAAGATGCACAAAGGTAAAGCAAGGATCCAATCATGGAGCAATATACCTTTTGATCCACCGCTTTACCATTGGGATCAATGTCAAGTTGACATTTGACGGGCATTAGAGTGGAGGCCGGTTTGACATCACTTAGCTTGAATCTCTTGAGCATGTCTTGAGTGTATTTGGCTTGGTTGATGAAGGTTCCTTCTCTTCTTTGCTTGATTTCAAACCTGAGAAAGAACTTCAACTCTCCCATCATAGACATCTTGAACTTTGAGGTCATGAGAGCGGCAAATTCTTCATTGAAATTTTTGATAGGGGAACCAAAAATAATATCTTCAACATATAGTTGCCACACAAACAACTCCCATTTGACCTTCTTAGTAAAAAGAGTGGGGTGGATTTTCCCGATTTCGAACCCACGATCTTGTAACAAGTCCGTAAGATGCTCATACCACGCACGTGGTGCTTGTTTAAGGTCATAGAGCGCCTTGTGGAGTTGGTACACATGATCGGGGAAATAGGGATCTTCGAACCCAGGGGGTTGTTTGACATACACCAACTCATTAATGGGACCATTAGGAAAAGCACTCTTCACATCCATTTGTTGCAACGTGAAATTGTGATGAGAAGCATAAGCAATCAACAAATGAATAGATTCAAGGCGAGCAATGGGAGCAAAGGTTTCACCGTAGTCGATACCCTCGACTTGGGAGTAGCCTTGTGCCCCCAAACGAGCCTTGTTGCGAACAATGATCCCATGAGCACCTTTCTGGTTTTTGAATATCCACTTGGTTCCAATGACATTATGATTCCTGGTTGGCCTTGGCACTAATTTCCACACTTGGTTATGCTCGAAGTTGTTGAGTTCTTCATGCATGAGATTGAGCCAATCCGGGTCCTTGAGCTCCTCATAAACCATTTGCGGTTCGACACAAGAAACAAATGCATGAAGTTCACAATAGTTTGCTAATTATCTATGAGTGCTTACTGATGACCCACAAGTGTAGGGGATCTATCATAGTCCTTTCGATAAGTAAGAGTGTCGAACCCAACGAGGAGCAGAAGGAAATGATAAGCGGTTTTCAGTAAGGTTTTCTCTGCAAGCACTGAAATAGTAGGTGATAGATAGTTTTGTGATAGGACAAATAGTAACCAGCAAAAAGTAAATAAAGTAAATAAAGTGCAGCAAGGTGGCCCAATCCTTTATGTAGCAAAGGATAAGCCTGGAGAAATTCTAATAATGAGGAAAGAGCTCCCGACGACACATTGGGAATTATCGTCAAGCTAGTTTTCATCATGTTCATATGATTCGCGTTCGGTACTTTGATAATTTGATATGTGGGTGGACTGGCGCTTGGGTACTGCCCTAACTTGGACAAGCATACCACTTATGATTAACCCCTATTGCAAGCATCCGCAAGTACAAAAAGGAGTATTAAGGTAAACCTAACCACAACATTAGACATATGGGTCCATATCAACCCCTAACGAAGCAACGCATAAACTAGGGTTTAAGCTTCTGTCACTCTAGCAACCCATCATCTACTTATTACTTCCCCATGCCTTCCTCTAGGCCCAAATAATGGTGAAGTGTCATGTAGTCGACGTTCACATGACACCACTAGAGGAAAGACAACATAAATCTCATCAAAATATCGAACGAATACCAAATTCACATGACTACTAATAGCAAGACTTCACCCATGTCCTCAGGAACAAACGTAACTACTCACAAAGCATACTCATGTTCATAATCAGAGGAGTAATAATATGCATAAAGGATCTGAACATATGATCTTCCACCAAGTAAACCAATTAGCATCAACTACAAGGATTAATCAACACTACTAGCAACCCACAGGTACCAATTTGTGGTTTTGATACAAGATTGGATACAAGAAATGAACTAGGATTTTTAGAGGAGATGGTGCTGGTGAAGATGTTGATGGAGATTGACCCCCTCCCGATGAGAGGATCGTTGGTGATGACGTTGGTGATGATTTCCCCCTCCCGGAGGGAAGTGTCCCCGGCAGAACAGCTCCGCCAGAGCCCTAGATTGATTCCGCCAAGGTTCCGCCTCGTGGCGGCGGAGTTTCGTCCCGTGAGCTTTCCCCCGAATTTTTCCAGGGTAAAAGTGATGATATAGCAGAAGATGGACGCCGGAGGCCCAGGAGATAGGGGCGCGCCCTATAGGAGGGGCGCCCCCTGTCTCCTGGACAGGGTGTGGGCCCCCTGGCCTATTTCTTTCGCTCATATATTCTTAATAAATCCAAAAAGTTGTTTTGTGGAGTTTCAGGACTTTTGGAGTTGTGCAGAATAGGTTTCCAACGTTAGCTCCTTTTCCAGCCAGAATTCCAGCTGCCGGCATTCCCCCTCTTCATGGTAAACCTTGTAAAATAACAGAGAATAGCCATAAATATTGAGATATAAAGTGTAATGACAGCCCATAATGCAATAAATATTGATATAAAAGCATGATGCAAAATGGACGTATCAACTCCCCCAAGCTTAGACCTCCCTTGTCCTCTAGCGGAAACCGAAATCGAAAAATATGTCCACATGTTTAGAGATGGAGGTGTCGATAAAAATAAAATACGGACATGGGGGCATCATGATCATTCTAATATCAGTAACATATAAAGATTTTGTCATATGATTTCTTATGCTCAAGTAATAAGCAATTCACAATGTCCAGTATGGTTCATAAACTTCATTGGGAACTAACAAACTATAATCTCAGTCATTCAAGCAATTGCAATTTATCGTAACATCAGAAAGAGTCAATAATAGAGCTTTTCAACAAGCTCACATACTCAACTATCTCGTAGTCTCCCATAATTGCTAACACTCACGCAATACTTGTGGTTATAGAGTTTCAGCCAGACACTGAGAAAGATAGGGGCTTATTGTGTTGCCTCCCAATGTATTCACCTTTAGGTGATGTCAACAATAATAGCCTATGCCAACTTACATCCAATTGGATATATGTATCATGATCTTTCAAACACGAGGAGCTTGCCAAAGTATAAAATGAAAAAGTGGAAAGGTGAGGATCACCTTGACTCAAGCATAAAGCAAAAACATAAAATAAAAGATAGGCCTTTCGCAGAGGGAAGCAGAGGTTGTCATGCGCGTTTAGGGTTGATGCACGAAATCTTAATGCAAAAGAACATCACTTTATATTTCCCCTTGTATGTGGACCTTTATTATGCAATCCGTCGCTTTTATTACTTCCACAACAAGTTCGTACAAAGCTTATTTTCTCTGCACTAGTAAGTCATACATATTTAGAGAGCATTTTTTATTGCTTGCACCGATGACAACTTACTTTAAGGATCTTACTCAATCCATAGGTAGGTATGTTGGACTCTCATGGCAAAAATGGGTTTGAGGATATTAGGAAGCACAAGTAGTATCTCTACTTGGTGCAAGGAATTTTGGCTAGCAAGAGGGGGAAAGGCAAGCTCAACATGTTTGGAAGGTCAACGACAATATACTTTAGCAGAGATGTCAGAAAACATAAACCATTACATTGTCTTCCTTGTCCAACATCAACTCTTTTAGCATGTCATACTTAATGAGTGCTTCACAATCATAAAAGATGTCCAAGATAATATATCTATATGTGAACCCCTCTTTCCTTATCACTTCCTATTAATTGCAACGATGACCAAGGCTATGTTCATCAACTCTCAACAATTTTTATGCCTCATACTTTCTATGTGTGAAGTTATCACTATCCATAAGATCAATATGAACTCCTTTGTTCTTTCTACTTTCTCAAGATCATAGCAACATAGCAAAGCCCTTGACTCAACACTAATCTTTATTATAGATAGCACACAGACTCACTTACATAAAGATATCACAATGCAAAACTCAAAACTACTTGATATCAAAACTTCAATCTACTAGATCAAGATACTACTAAAAGGATCGAACTAAATAAAGCGGTAAAGATTGGTGTGTGATGGTGATACGATACCGGGGCACCTCCCCCAAGCTTGGCGGTTACCAAGGGGAGTGCCCATACCCATGTAATTATTTCTTCGGAGGTGGTGAAGTGGGAATTGTTGCATTTTTCTTCTCTAGCTTGCGTCTGAGGCTAAAATTTTCCTCCCTCAGATCTTCATTCTCGAGCTCAAGTTTCATTATCATTTTGCATAGTGTTGCCTTGCTGTCCTACAAAAAACATGGTGGGATAGATTGGACCTTAGGGAGGTTTGACTTCTTGAACTCCACATGCATATCACCAGGTTGAGGTAGTGGATCGTCCTCTTCATCGGAGCTTGTCTCCTCCTTCCTCTTTGGATCATAGTCTTCTTCTTCTGTGGTCCATCCATAATGTTCCACATCCCCATATACTTTTGGATTTTCAATATAATCAGCCATGTAGATCTCTCGTTCCGAATTGGGACGACATCTCGTTCCAAATCTGCAATAGGAACAGCTCGAAACGAAAACAGAGGATATTTGCGTGATACTGTGGTCAAAACCTTCGGGAGTATATATAATGAATTTTTACCGACCAAAATATGTAACATGCAAGAAAACGGAGTCCGGGAGGCACACAAGGTGCCCACGAGACAAGGGGCACGCCCTACAGGGGGCGGCCTCCTCTCTCGTGGGAGCCTCGTGTCCCTTTCGGACTACTTCTTTCTCCCTAAAATTCTTAAATAATCCAAAACTGATAAAAAAATTGCCATTAGAGTTGTTTTGGAGTCGGTATACTTACCGTACCACGTACCTATGCCTTTTCAGAGTCTGGAATGTTCTAGAAAGTGTCTCTTATGTATTCCTCTGGGGTTATGGTTTCAATAATATTAGTTTCAACATTGATAGGATTACCTGAAATATAATGCTTGATTCTTTGACCATTAACCACCCTCGGATTTGTGCCTTTGAAGTTGTTAATTTTTATGGCACCGGAACAATAGACTTCTTCGATAACGTAGGGACCTTTCCATTTTGAGAGAAGTTTTCCTGCAAAAAATCTTAAACAAGAGTTGAATAATAACACATAATCTCCTACGTTGAACTCACGCTTTTGTATCCTCTTATCATGCCAGCGTTTGACTTTTTCTTTGAAGAGCATGGCATTCTCATATGCTTGGGTTCTCCTTTCATCAAGTGAGCTAATATCAAACAACCTCTTCTCACCAGCAAGTTTGAAGTCATAACTGAGCTCTTTAATAGCCCAATATGCTTTATGTTCAAGTTCAAGAGGTAAATGACATGCTTTTCCATAAACCATTTTATATGGAGACATACCCATAGGATTTTTGTATGCAGTTCTATAGGCCCATAATGCATCATCAAGTTTTTTGGACCAATTCTTTCTAGATCTATTCACAGTCTTTTGCAAAATTAATTTGATCTCTCTTTTGCTCAACTCTACTTGACCACTAGACTGCGGGTGATAAGGAGATGTGATTCTATGATTGACATCATACTTAGCAAGCATCTTACGGAAAGCACCATGAATAAAGTGTGAACCACCATCAGTCATAAGATATCTGGGGACTCCAAACCTCAGAAAAATAACTTCTTTAAGCATTTTAATAGAAGTGTTATGATCAGCACTACTAGTTGGAATAGCTTCTACCCACTTAGTAACGTAATCAACAACAACTAAAATATGTGTATAACCATTGGAGGCAGGAAAAGGTCCCATATAATCAAAGCCCCAAACATCAAACGGTTCAATAACAAGAGAATAATTCATAGGCATTTCTTGACGTCTACTAATGTTACCTATTCTTTGACATTCATCACAAGATAAGACAAACTTACGAGCATCTTTGAAGAGAGTAGGCCAATAAAAATCAGATTGTAGTACCTTGTGTGCAGTTCTATCTCCCGCATGGTGTCCTCCATAAGATTCAGAGTGACACTTGCGTAGGATTTGTTCATGTTCATGCTCAGGCACACAACGTCTAATAATACCATCTATTCCTTCTTTATAAAGGTGTGGATCATCCCAGAAGTAATGTCTTAAATCATAAAAGAACTTTTTCTTTTGCTGGTATGTGAAACTAGGCGGTATATATTTAGCAACAATGTCATTAGCATAATCAGCATACCAAGGAGCAGTACGAGAAGCATTGACAACCACTAATTGTTCATCAGGAAAACTATCATTAATAGGCAGTGGGTCATCAAGAACATTCTCTAACCTAGACAAGTTGTCTGCAACGGGGTTCTCAGGTCCCTTTCTATCAATAATATGCAAGTCAAATTCTTGGAGCAAGAGAACCCATCTAATGAGTCTAGGTTTAGCATCTTTCTTTTCCATGAGATATTTAATAGCAGCATGATCAGTGTGAATAGTAACTTTGGAATCAACAATATAAGGTCTAAACTTATCACATGCAAACACAACTGCTAAGAACTCTTTTTCAGTAGTAGCATAATTTCTCTGGGCAGTATCAAGAGTCTTACTAGCATACTGGATAACATTCAATTTCTTATCGACTCTTTTCCCTAAAACAACACCTACAGCGTAGTCACTAGCATCGCACATAATTTCAAAAGGTAAATTCCAATTAGGTGGCTGAACAATAGGTACAGTGATCAAAGCTTTCTTAAGTGTTTCAAATGCTTCTACACAATCATCATCAAAGACAAAAGGAATATCTTTTTGCAATAAATTAGTCAGAGGCCTAAAGATTTTAGAAAAGTCCTTAATGAACCTCCTATAAAAGCCGGGATGACCAAGAAAACTTCTTATACCTTTTATGTCCTTGGGGCATGGCATTTTTTCAATAGCATCAACTTTGTCTTTATCAACTTCAATACCTCTCTCGGAGATCTTGTTCCCCAAGACAATGCCTTCATTAACCATAAAGTGACACTTTTACCAATTCAGGACGAGACTAGTGTCTTCGCATCCTTGCAAAACTCGATCAAGGTTGCTCAAACAATCATCAAAAGAGGATCCATAGACGGAGAAGTCATCCATGAATACCTCACAAATCTTTTCACAAAAATCAGAAAATATAGCCATCATGCATCTTTGAAAGGTAGCAGGTGCATTACATAAACCAAAAAGCATACGTCTATAAGCAAAAGTACCAAAAGGGCAAGTAAAAGTAGTTTTAGATTGATCCTGCGCAGACACGGGTATTTGAGAGAAGCCGGAATAACCATCTAGAAAGCAAAAATGTGTGTGTTTGGATAGCCTTTCTAGCATTTGATCAATAAAAGGTAAAGGGTAATGATCTTTCTTAGTAGCTTTATTTAACTTATGAAAATCAATTACCATCCTATAACCTGTAATAATTCTTTGCGGGATCAATCCATCTTTATCATTAGGAACAACGGTAATACCTCCCTTTTTAGGACACAATGGACAGGGCTTACCCATTCACTATTAGCAACGGGATAAATAATACCTGCCTCAAGGAGTTTTAGAATCTCCTTTCTTACCACTTCCTTCATTTCGGGGTTTAATCGTCTTTGAGGATCTCTAACTGGTTTGGCATCTTTCTCCACTGAAATTTTGTGTTGACATAATGTGGGACTAATGCCCTTAAGATCATCTAGAGTATATCCAATAGCAGCTCGGTGCTTCTTCAGAGTTTTCAATAATCTTTCTTCTTCTTTCTCTGAAAGGTTAGCACTAATAATAATAGGATATATTTCTTTTTCATCAAGATAAGCATACTTGAGATTATCAGGTAAGGGTTTGAGTTCGAACACGGGATCACCCTTGGGTGGAGGGGGACCCCCAAGAATTTCAACGGGAAGGTTATGTTTTAGCATAGGTTCTTGTTTAAGGAACACTTCGTCTATTTCTTCCCTTTCCTTCATAAACATATCATTTTCATGGTCTAACAAATATTGTTCTAACGGATCAGTTGGGGGAACAGCAATGGAAGCAAGACCAATAATTTCATCCTTACTAGGTGGTTCCCTTTCACGAGGTTGTCTACTAAACTTAGCGAAATTAAACTCATGAGACATACCATCTATGCCAACAGTGACAATATTCTTTTCACAATTAATCTGAGCACTAGCAGTATTCAAGAAAGGTCTACCAAAAATAATGGGACAAAAATTATCTTGTGGGGAAGCAAGAACAAGGAAATCAGCAGGGTATTTAATCTTTCAACACAAGACTTCAACATCTCTAACAATCCCAATAGGTTTGATGGTGTCCCATTAGCAAGCTTAATAGTAACATCAATGTCTTCTAATTCAACAGGTGCAACATCGTGCATAATTTCTTTATAAAGATCATAAGGTATCGCATTAGCACTAGCACCCATATCACATAAGCCATGATAACAATGATCTCCTATTTTAACAGAAATAACAGGCGTGCCTACAACAGGTCTACGGGTCTTAGTATCGGGTCAAGCAATATTAGCAGTTTCACCCACGAAAGAGATAACATGCCCATCTAAGTCTTCACCCAACAGATCTTTAATCATAGCAATACCAGGTTCGACATTAATTTGCTCAGGAGGTGTATAAGTCCTAGTATTACTCTTACAAACAACAGTCGAACCTTTAACATGATCTTTTATCCTAACAGGAAAAGAAGGTTTTTCGACATAAGCAGTAGGAATAATAGGATCACTATATGTAATAGTCTTTTCTTCGACTGTAATAGGTGCAACTACTTTCACTTCAACAGGAGGATTATATTTAAACCACTTCTCTTTAGGGAGATCAACGTGAGTAGCAAAAGTTTCACAAAAAGTAGCTACTATCTCAGAGCCAAGTCCATACTTAGAGCTAAATCCATGGAAAGCATCGGTATCCATAAAAGATTTAACACAATCGAACTTAGGTGTCATACCTGACTCCTTACCATCGTCGGAACCCCAATCTTGAGAGTTGCGTTTAATTCTTTCCAATAAGTCCCATTTGAAATCAATAGTCTTCAGCATATAGGAACCATCACAGGAAGTATCGAGCAGGTTGCGATTATCAAGAGAAAGCCGAGCATAAAAATTCCAAATAATCATTTCCCGAGAGAGCTCATGATTGGGGGATTTAAGCCTCCCCCAAGCTTGAGGGATGCTTTCTCCTTCGCGAGGCCAGGAATTATATATGTAATTATGATCACAATGAACAAGATGCATAGGGTAGAACTTCTGGTGAAATTCCAACTTCAGTCGCTTATAATTCCAAAATCTCGTATCATCACATAGCCTATACCATGTCATTGCATCTCCCTTCAAAGATAAAGGGAAGACCTTCCTTTTGACAACATCATCGGGGATACCTGCAAGCTTAAATAATCCACAAACTTCATCCACAAAGATAAGGTGTAAGTCGGGATGCAAAGTTCCGTCTCGTGCAAAAGGATTAGCTAGCAGTTTTTCTATTATACCCAAAGGAATCTCAAAGTGAATATTTTCATAAGGTTCAGTAGGGTGAGGAGAATCTCTTTGCTCTTCTGGTTGGGGTGAAGATACCCCAAACAAGCCCCTCACTGGATTAGTTTCCATAGTGACAAGTAATAGAAAATTTGAGCACACTATATAAATGTTTCCTTACCAAGTTCCACTCACCAAAAGCGCTACACTCCCCGGCAACGGCGCCAGAAAAGAGTCTTGATGACCCACAAGTGTAGGGGATCTATCGTAGTCCTTTCTATAAGTAAGAGTGTCGAACCCAACGAGGAGCAGAAGGAAATGATAAGCGGTTTTCAGTAAGGTTTTCTCTGCAAGCACTAAAATAGTAGGTGATAGATAGTTTTGTGATAGGACAAATAGTAACCAGCAAAAAGTAAATAAAGTAAATAAAGTGCAGCAAGGTGGCCTAATCCTTTATGTAGCAAAGGATAAGCCTGGAAAAATTCTAATAATGAGGAAAGAGCTCCCGAGGACACATTGGGAATTATCGTCAAGCTAGTTTTCATCACGTTCATATGATTCGCGTTCGGTACTTTGATAATTTGATATGTGGGTGGACCGGCACTTGGGTACTGCCCTAACTTGGACAAGCATCCCACTTATGATTAACCCCTATTGCAAGCATCCGCAACTACAAAAAGGAGTATTAAGGTAAACCTAACCACAGCATTAGACATATGGGTCCATATCAACCCCTAACGAAGCAATGCATAAACTAGGGTTTAAGCTTCTGTCACTCTAGCAACCCATCATCTACTTATTACTTCCCTATTCCTTCCTCTAGGCCCTAATAATGGTGATGTGTCATGTAGTCGACGTTCACATGACACCACTAGAGGAAAGACAACATACATCTCATCAAAATATCGAACGAATACCAAATTCACATGACTACTAATAGCAAGACTTCACCCATGTCCTCAGGAACAAACGTAACTACTCACAAAGCATATTCATGTTCATAATCAGTGGAGTAATAATATGCATAAAGGATCTGAACATATGATCTTCCACCAAGTAAACCAATTAGCATCAACTACAAGGAGTAATCAACACTACTAGAAACCCAGAGGTACCAATTTGTGGTTTTGATACAAGATTGGATACAAGAGATGAACTAGGGTTTTGAGAGGAGATGGTGCTGGTGAAGATGTTGATGGAGATTGACCCCCTCCCGATGAGAGGATCGTTGGTGATGACGTTGGTGATGATTTCCCCCTCCCGGAGGGAAGTGTCCCCGGCAGAACAGCTCCGCCAGAACCCTAGATTGATTCCGCCAAGGTTCCGCCTCGTGGCGGTGGAGTTTCGTCCCGTAAGCTTGCCCCCGAATTTTTCCAGGGTAAAAGTGATGATATAGCAGAAGATGAACGCCGGAGGCCAACCAGGGGGCCCAGGAGATAGGGGGCGCGCCCTATAGTGGGGGCCCTATCTCCTGGACAGGGTGTGGGCCCCCTGGCCTATTTCTTTCGCTCATAAATTCTTAATAAATCCAAAAGGTTGTTTCATGGAGTTTCAGGACTTTTGGAGTTGTGCAGAATAGGTTTCCAATGTTTGATCCTTTTCCAGCCAGATTTCCAGCTGCCGGCATTCCCCCTCTTCATGGTAAACCTTGTAAAATAAGAGAGAATAGCCATAAATATTGAGATATAAAGTGTAATGGCATCCCATAATGCAATAAATATTGATATAAAAGCATGATGCAAAATGGACGTATCACTTACCCCCTTTCTTAGGCTTCCAACCACATTCTCCATAAGATGACCTTTGGTGGTGAGCTTGGAAGCGATCTTCGTGGCACGACACTCTAATTCCTCCTCGGATGTGAAAAGAGGAGGGGTAACTTGATCATCTTGAGCGCCGCCTTGAGCTTGTTCTTGATCTTGAGCTTGCTCTTGATCTTGAACTTGGTCGAAGGGGAGAACTTGACCTTGGGCATCATTTGGTGGTTCATCACCATCTTGAGGTTGATCTTGCCCTTGATCTTGTTCATGAGGTTGAGGGCCTTCACTTTCTTCTTCGAAAGCATGTGGGTCTTGGGTTGGTGATGGCTCCACTTGAGTGGAGCATTGTCCTTCTCCTCCGGTCACAAGGGGTTCCTCAATGGGTAGAATATGACCAACACCCATTCTTCTTATGGCTTGGGGAGGAATTTCATCACCTACATCACAAGTACCACTTTTCTCCACTTGGGAGCCGTTATTCTCGTCAAACTCCATGTCACACATCTCCTCAATGAGTCCAGTGGACTTGTTGAGGACACGGTAAGCATGAGAGTTTGTAGCATAACCAACAAATATGCCCTCATAAGCTCTAGCCTCAAATTTAGACAAACGAACACCTTTCTTGAGAATGACACACTTACACCCGAACACCCGGAAGTACTTGAGGTTGGGCTTGTTGTCGGTAAGTATTTCATAAGCAGTCTTGTTCAAGCCTTTGCGGAGATAGAGCCGATTGGATGCATGACATGCTATGTTGATGGCTTCGGCCCAAAAGTTGTATGGAGACTTGAACTCTGCCATCATGGTCCTTGCCGCATCCATCAACGTCCGGTTCTTCCTCTCCATGACACCATTTTGTTGAGGGGTATAAGGTGCAGAATACTGATGCTTGATCCCCTCATCACTAAGAAACTCATCCAAGGTGTAGTTCTTGAACTCGGTGCCGTTGTCACTCCTTATAGTCAAGATCTTTGCATCATGTTGACGTTGAGATTCATTTGCAAAGTCGATGACGGTTTGTTGAGTCTCACTCTTCCTCTTGAAGAAATATACCCAAGTGTATCTTGAATAGTCATCCACAATCACCAAGCAATACTTTCTACCTCCAAGACTATCAAAGGATGGAGGCCCAAAGAGATCCATGTGAAGGAGCTCCAAGGGTCTCTTCGAGTAGATTATTGTCGTGGGAGGGTGAGCCTTCTCATGTAGCTTTCCTTCGATACAAGCACTGCAAGCACGATCTTTGGCAAAACTAACATTTGTTAGTCCACGGACATGGTCCCCCTTGAGAAGAATTTGCAAAGATATCATATTGACGTGGGCTAAACGGCGATGCCAAAGCCATCCCACATCAACTTTAGCCATTAGGCATGTCGCGGTCTTAGTGGGTCGCTCCGAAAAGTTAATCAAATAAAGACCGTTCTCGACATGCCCAACAAAGGCTACTTTAAGAGTCTTGCTCCACAAGAGGGCCACGGTATCAATATCGACAAAAGTGGCAAAGCCCATGAGTGCAAGTTGACGAACGGAAAGTAGATTGTAAGCAAGGGACTCAACAAGAATGACTTTCTTGATCGTTAGATCATGAGAAATGACAACCTTGCCAAGACCCAATACCTTGGAAGACGAGGCATTACCCCACTCGACATTGGTGGGCGTAGAAGGGATCTTGTGCACGTACACCACCAAGTCCTTGCTTCCGATCATATGATTTGTTGCTCCACTATCGAGCAACCATGATCCCCCACCGGAAGCAAACACCTACAAGATATCAATGCTTGGTTTTAGGTACCCATTTTGTAATGGGTCCTTTGATGTTAGTAACAAGGGTCTTAGGAACCCAAATAGACCATTCAATGTACTCATAAGGAGAACCAACAAATTTAGCATAAACATGCCCATCACTAGCACGGCACAACACATAAGAAGGGTTAAAGTCGTTGGCTTTGTTGGAAGGGGTGGCATTGCCCTTTTTGACATCACCATCCTTCACATTATTATTCTTCTCCTTAGGAGCACCCTCTCCCTCCTTCACAAAAGTTTTCTTGAGAGGGGGATGTCATTTGCTCTTGTCGTTCTTCTTCTTGTTCTTGGACTTGGGTGCGAACCTAACTCCCTCCTTGGCCACAACTTCCTTTTGATTGCTCAAAAGGTCATTGAGGTTCTTATCACCTTGTATGCACGTCACAAGGCCTTTCTCAAGTTGCTCCTTCAACTTGGCATTCTCCTCCACAAGATGCACATGCTCACAACACGGGTTAGTGGCATTTTCATTATTAATTAATACCATATGAGGAAAGGTGGCTTTCTCCTTGGTAAACTTCACTTGGAGTTGATCATGAGACTCCTTGAGACTAGCATGAGCACCCTTCAAGACCGTGTGGGCCTTGCGAGTATATAAAACTCCTCCTTGAGTCTAGCATGGTCAACCCCAAGTTTAGCCTTCTCAGAATTTAGCGCACGAGATACAACAAGAGCATGATCAAGATCTTTCTTTAATTTAGCATGGTCATCGTTGTGTGACTCCTCAAGAGCCAAACGATGGCCACGCTCTTCCTCAAGAGCATTAGAGATATCCAATATCTCATCGGCATAGTCATGACTATGACCTTCCATCTTAGAGATGGTTTCTTCATGAGCCTCGATCATGTCATTGGCTTCACCAAGTTGTTCCAAGAGAGCAACGAAGTGCTTCTTGGATTTTCCCTTGAGCTTACTCATAAAAGACTAAAATTCATTCACTTCCTCATTAGACCCCTCACTTTCATCAATGCCATCCGTCAAGGAGGGACTAGTAATGATGGTGGTTTTAATGTTGGGGGTTACCTTGTTGGTGGCTTTAGCCATGAGACACTTGGCGGTGATGTTCTCATTGGGTGAGTCGAAGAGGGACACCCGTGGAGTTGTGGCAATGGCAACGGAGGCCATGGCCATGGCTTCACTATCTTCATCATCATCGTCATCCTCATGATATTCTTCTTGAACCACCAACCCTCGAGTAGGAGTGAGGGAGTCCTGGACTAGGGGGTGTCCAGATAGCCGAACTATCATCGTCGGCCGGACTCCAAGACTATGAAGATACAAGATTGAAGACTTCGTCCCGTGTCCGGAGGGGACTTTCCTTGGCGTGGAAGGCAAGCTTGGCGATACGGATATGTAGATCTCCTACCATTATAACCGACTCTGTGTAACCCTAGCCCTCTCCGGTGTCTATATAAACCGGATGGTTTTAGTCCATAGGACGAACAACAATCATACCATAGGCTAGCTTCTAGGGTTTAGCCTCCTTGATCTCGTGGTAGATCTACTCTTGTAATACCCACATCATGAATATCAATCAAGCAGGACGTAGGGTTTTACCTCCATCAAGAGGGCCCGAACCTGGGTAAAACATCATATCCCTTGTCTCCTGTTACCATCCGCCTAGACGCATAGTTTGGGACCCCCTACCCGAGATCCGCCGGTTTTGACACCGACATTGGTGCTTTCATTGAGAGTTCCTCTGTGCCGTCGCAATCAGGAGGGATGCCTTTTCCCGTCTTTAAAGACGGCACCGTCACCAAGGGAGCTTTGGCCATCGGCCAAACTATCCGGCTTGGTGGTTTTCTTATGACCACCAGTTCGGCCACCGCTCCGACAATGACCTCTCAGGTCATCAAAAGCAATCTTCACGTCAACTCGGAATTCGCCGAGCAGCTAGATCCGATGGAGCTCTCCTCCGTAAATGAGCTCTTGGATCGCATCGCTGCCCTGGGAGTCGCTACAGACTACGATCAGATTGGGCTTAAAACCGATCTGAGAGAAATTAACTCTCCCTAGGCTACCCACCACGTTACTGTGGTAGAGGAACAATGCGGCGACTCTTCTTCTATGTTAAAGACCAGTTATGTCCGGATTACCGATCCCTCCATGCCGGATTCCCGCGGAGGGACGGACATCAATCAAGTATTAAACCTAAAGTCAGGCATCGGACCAGATTTGTTGGATAACATCCAGCAATCCAAGCTTCCAAATCCGGAAACTTCTCGGCCTTTGAGCCTCAGATTGGGTGGGATTCTGAATTTAATTCCGCCCGCCCATCCAAACATAAGCGATCTATCTCAAATACGGCAAGAGCCCGATGAAACAGTACATCATTACTGGGCCAGATTCCTCCTGGTTATGGACAGGATAAAGGAATGCCGTGAGGAAAGCGCAATCTCAATTTTCTGCAACAATTGCACGGACAAGGGAATCATGAACGCCATAAGTCATCGCGAAGTTACATGCTTTGCTGACCTGGCGACCATAGTACAAAAATACTGTGCGATGGAGAGTGCCTGGAAAACCAAAACCAGGTTTTGGGACAATCTGGCCCTGAACATAACCCTAGTTCGAAATAAAAGGGTGCGTCATACTCAAGCACCTGGGTCAAAAACCAAAAAGCAAAAAAAACCCTAAAGGGCACGGAACCGTACTGGAGGGATGGCTCAATGGACCCTGTAAAATCCATAGTACAGAGGGCGCCACTCCAACACATAGCCTTCGAGCATGTTGGATACTACGGCAGGTGGCCAAAAGTGGCGAAGGTTTTCTAGCCCCAGGTAACCAGCCCAACAGTACCAGTACGGTATTAACAGTCTTCGAGACTTTCGCATCAAATAATATGCGGAAACGAACAATCCGCAGCCTCGCCGAAGTCTACCAAGTAGCAACAACAAATCCATGGAGCGACACGGCTATCACCTTCAATGCCAGCGACGAACCTAAATTCCGAATAGCCCGAGCACCAGCCGCATTGGTCCTCAGTCCGATAGTGGACGGCTTTTGTCTTACCAAGGTACTCATGGATGGCGGCAGCGGATTAAACCTCATCTACGAGGAAACCCTCCAAAAAATGGAAATAGACTGGAGCCGCATTGAGCGAAGCAGCACAACCTTTAGAGGAATAATCCCTAGTCGGGAAGTACGCTGCACAGGAAAAATCACACTAGATGTAGTGTTAGGCTCACCGGACAATTACAGGTCCGAGGAGGTCACGTTCCAAGTGGCCCCGTTCGGCAGCGGATATCACGCCTTGTTAGGGCGAGAGGCATTCACAATTTTCCAAGCTATACCCCATTACGGGTACATGAAGCTTAAAATGCCCGGGCCCAATGGAATCATCACTCTTGTCAGTGATCCAGATATAGCACTCTGCGCTGAAAATAAGATAGCCGCACTAGCCCTAGAGGCACTATCCGAAGCCCTAGCGGCAGAGGAACTCACTGCGCTGTGCTCCACGGTGAATAGGGACGATGTGATACTCGATAAGAGATCTAAGTCCACCTCTTTTAAACCAGCAGACGAAATAGTCAAATTCCAGGTCCATCCAACGGACCCCACAAAGACGGCCTCCATTGGGGCACAATTAAACCCTGATGTAGAAGCCGCACTACGAGAATTCCTTCGGGAAAATTGGGACATTTTTGCCTGGCACCCTTCAGATATGCCAGGAATCCTACGCAGGCTGGCAGAACACAGCCTAAATATCCTAAAAGGATTCAAGCCAGTCAAACAGGCTCTTAGGCGATTTTCCGAACCCAAAAGACAAGCAATGGGAGAGGAGCTAGCCAAACTCTTAGAAGCCGGATTCATCAGAGATATAAAACATCTGGGCTGGCTAGCAAACCTGGTAATGGTACCAAAAAAGGACAAATCCTGGCGCCTTTGTGTCGATTTCAAAGACCTTAACAAGGCCTGTCCAAAGGATCCTTTCCCCCTCCCCCGCATCGACCAAATCATCGATGCTACCGCAGGGCACGATTCATTGTGCTTCCTCAACGCATACTCCGGATACCATCAAATCAAGATGGCAGAAACAGACCAGGCCGCAACGGCATTCATTACTCCATACGGACCATTCTGCTTCAACACAATGCCCTTCGGACTCAAAAACGCCGGCGCGACATATCAACGCATGATTCAGACATGTCTGGCTACCCAGATAGGCAAAACAGTGGAGGCATACGTAGACGACGTGGTCGTTAAGACCAAACACGTCGAAACTCTAGTAGACGATTTGAGGCTTACATTCGACAACCTCCGAGCATATGACATTAAGCTCAACCCGGAAAAATGTGTTTTCGGCGTACCAGCCGGAAAGCTCCTGGGCTTCATTGTATCCGGTAGAGGAATTGAAGCAAACCCAGCCAAGATCCGAGCTCTGTCACAATTGGATATCCCAAAAGACCTCAAACAAATACAAAAACTAACTGGATGTGTGGCGGCTCTAAGCCGCTTCATCTCCCGTTTGGGAGAAAAGGCACTGCCCCTCTATCGCCTCCTCCGGCGCACCGAACACTTCGAATGGACGGATGCCGCCACGGCCGGACTCGAAGAAATTAAGGCCATATTGGCAACAAATCTGGTCCTGGCCGCGCCCAACCTGGGCGAACCGATGTTATTATATATCGCGGCAACACATCAAGTTGTCAGCGCGGTACTCATCGTCGAACGAGAAACAGAAGGGCACAAATTCCCTCTTCAAAAACCAGTGTACTACGTATCCACTGTCTTAACTCCATGCAAGTCCCGGTACGCACATTATCAAAAGATAGCGTACGCGGTGTTCATGGCATCCCGGAAGCTGCAACACTACTTTCAAGAGTGTTCCATAACAGTGGCCTCCAAAGTACCTCTCAACGACATTATAAACAACAGCGACGCGACGGGCAGGATTGCAAAATGGGCCATTGAGCTCTTACCATTTGACATAACCTACAAACCACGGCGAGCTATAAAGTCGCAAGTTTTGGCTGACTTCATCGCCGAATGGACCAAAGCCGACCTCCCTAAAGAGTACGGCGCATACTCCAATTGGATCATGCATTTCGACGGCTCCAAAATGTTGGCCGGCTTGGGGGCTGGCGTCGTCTTGACGTCCCCAACCGGAGACACAGTCCAATACGTACTTCAAATAATGTACATGGACTCCAACAACGCAGCCGAATACGAGGCCCTTCTACATGGTCTCCGGATGGCAATCTCCATGGGTATTCAACGCCTAGAGGTGCGCGGGGATTCAAATCTCGCAATATCCCAAGTAAATGGAGACTTTGACGCCAACGATCCGAAAATGGCAGCCTACCGTAACGCCGTCCTAAAAATGTTAGCTCGGTTCAAAGGACTCGAATTCCACCATGTAGCCCGGGATAATAACCAGGCGGCAGACATGTTGGCACACATCGGCGCAAAACGCGACGCCGTCCCTCCAAACATCTTCCTGGAGCGGCTCTTTAAGCCATCCGTATTATGGGAAGAGGAGTCCGGAAATAACAACTTGGAACCAACTGCACCACCCAACACGGAACATTCTGAGACAATCGGTAGCTCAGCCAATGAAATAACACCTTCAGCCCATGAAATAATGGCAGTAATTGCCCCGTGGACGGAACCATTCCTAGCCTACTAAATTAGGCAGGAACTTCCCGAAGACTAAAATGAGGCCCGCTGCATAGTTCGGCGATCTAAAGCCTACCAGGTCCATGAGGGAGAACTTTATAAGAAAAGCACAACTGGAGTCCTTGAAAGGTGTATCTTCAAAGAGGAAGGGCGAAATCTCCTGGCTGAAATTCACGCAGGACTCGGCAAGCACCACGCCGCAGCCCGGGCCCTTGTAGGCAAGGCCTTCCGTACATGATTTTATTGGCCGACAGCCCGGGAAGATGCTCAGGACTTAGTCCAACGATGCGTCGGTTGCCAGCTTTTTGCTAATCAAAGCCACATGCCACCCACCGCCCTCAAAACTATACCCATCACTTGCTCGTTCGCGGTCTGGGGGCTTGACATGGTTGGACCCCTTAAAGGGGGAACCCACAAGCAAAAATACTTATTGGTCATGGTGGACAAATTCACCAAATGGATAGAGGCCAAGCCAATTAAAACGGTAGAATCTGGACCCGTGATAGACTTCATATCCGGGGTAGTACACTGTTTTGGCGTCCCCCACAGCATCATCACTGATAACGGCATGAATTTCACGGCCGACGAGGTTAAACTTTGGTGCAAAAACATGGGCATCAAGCTCGACTACGCTTCAGTCTATCACCCTCAAACTAACGGTCAAGTCGAACGAGCAAATGGTCTAATCATGAGCGGCATTAAACCCAGATTAGTGCGGTCCCTCACGGAATCTAACACGCACTGGGTAGAGGAGCTCGACTCCGTACTCTGGGGGCTGCAGACCACGCCAAACCGCACTACTGGATTCACACCATTTTTTATGGTATACGGCGCAGAGGCAGTTTTGCACTGCGATATAATTCATGACTCACCTCGCGTGCGCATGTACGAATAAAGAGAGGCCGAGTTGGATCGGCAGGACAGTTTGGACACCTTAGAGGAAGAGCGCGACGTGGCAAAATCCCGTTCCGCATTCTATCAGCAGCAGGCTCAAAGATATCAAAGCAGAGAAGTACGGGCCAAAACTTACAATGTTGGCGAGCTAGTTCTACGCCTGCCGGACAAGAAAAAGGACAAACTTAAGCCCAAATCGGAAGGTCCCTTCATTATCGACCAGGTCCTTACCGGCGGTGTATACCATCTACGCAATGCATCTGACAACCGACTCGAGCCGAACCCATGGAACGCAGCCTGTCTCCGAAGATTCTATGCCTAGCGCCAGACTCAGAGTTCGTCTCCTTCCTCCGTCCACCTTTCATATTTTTTTTGCTGTCTTTTGTTTCCCTCCTTTTTCCTCCCTCTTTCAGTAAAAGCCTTTGAGGGCTGATCTGCGCATTGTTCGCACACACTTGATGTGCTACTCGCACTCGTTATACCTGGGGGCTTCTTTAACAGAAGCTTATTTATACGGGCTTCATGCCCAACGCATGTGTCATACTTCCGTATGTACCTTTTACTCACCATTATATGCATCGATATGACTTAAGTTTTGGCCAAGATGGGTTGCCTGGCTCCTGTGCTTACCCCTACGTTCCCGATTGTTCGGCTAGGAGGTAAAGGGAGCACCTCTGCGATTGTTACTGCCGAGTCAGCCGGATGTGTACCTCAGACTGGGTGAAGCCGAAGGCTAGCGTTCTTAAGGGAATATTCGATCGGTGACTTGAAAGATGATTTATTACTTATTTATTTATCTGCCCCCAGATGCTTTTTCTGCTCTTTTCGCAGCCCGGACATGCACTTTAGGGCATGCCTCCCAGGGAAAGGAACCCCTAACAGAACTATTCTCCTTGGAAGATGTTTCTTACTAACCATGTAATATAACATAACTAGTTGTGCACTTGTCTGATAAAGCACTTATGACCCCTACGCCTGGTCTCCATGCATGCCCCGGTTTTTGTATAACCGTGAGGGTATTCGGACACACTCCGGACTGTTGGGTCCCGAGGTTGAAGCGAAAAGGTCCGCAAAGACAAACGATCTACAATCCGGCTAGAAGGCATTTTACATGTCATTTTAAATTACATCGTCAAATTGACTGATTGTACTCCTCTTCAATCCCATCTAACATGTTGTCTAGTTTACAGTCCCGTTGGGAATATTTCGCGGCCAACTCTACTTGGCCGTACATCAGGCTCACAGGGATCTCCTTCCCATTGGGCCCCACAGGTCCGACCTCGGCCATGTGGTTTGGATCAGCCTTCGTGTACCGCGTCTTCACCATGGCCCAGGCCTCCCTGGCGCCTTGACGGCAGGCCGATATCTTCCACAGATGGAAGCGCTGCCGTACTCCCTCGGGTAGGGAGACGGGCGGCCATAAGGCTGAACGACGCCGCTCATCGCCTGCCGGACATGTTCGTGCAGTTGCAGCAGCTCGGGAAGAAGGTCACCCGTGGAACCAGGCATTTCCTCCGCCGAACGACCCGTGAGCACACCTACAGACACATTTCTGTCAATTGACTTCCTCGCAGAACTCTTCTTTTCAAAAGAGTTTGCTCAAGCACTTACTGTAAATGCCGCGACGAAGCCGCCGATTCTCCTTTACAGAGTTAGACAGCTGGACCCGAACATCTTTTAGTTCTTCGCCCAGCTGGGTGTTGGCATCTTGGAGTTTGTTCCTCTCCTGCTGCACCCTCATAAGCACCTTCTTGCCGGCCTTCAGCTGGCGCAGTAGATGTTGCTTGTCCGGATCTAGTTCGGCACCCTCTGCAATATTATTTTCAGACTAAACGCACACGCCGCACTTCATAAACTACTTATCTTTTCGAAATATGTATTACCAGAGGGGGTCTCTGTGGCTCCCCCGGTGGCGGCTAGTGCGGCCTCAAGTTGGACCTTGCATTCTTGAAGCTCCTGGGACAGGTGGGTATTCTTCTCCGTAAGATCCTGCATAACAAATGATCCTTAAATCAGTTAGTTTAACTATTTTAAGTCTCGGGGGCTATTGGCATATATAACTATTAAAATTCCTCACCCGTATGTCTTTCACATACTGCTCCGTGGCTCTGGTTAAACCATCTTGAGCAGCACGGAGGTGCGCGTCTCCTGCATTAAAGGCATTCAACGCCTCTGGGGAGAAACACGCGTCACGAAGAACTGTCCGACGGCGCCTGTGATTCATGGCGCTCTCCACCTCAGACCTGGTGGCGGATAGCCTGTCGGCATCCTACGTTGGAGGAGCATCCGGCTCGCGCCTTGCGCTCGCCTCCCCCTCCGGACCAGGTGTTGGAGCCTGGCTGGCGGAGGCTTGGTTGGCAACCTCTCCGGGCATAGTCCGGCAAGCGCTCTTTCTCCTGGAAGAATCATGAGCATTAATATACCTCCCAGGAGTCTTTCCCTTAAAGATAATGGTGCGCCATACCTTTGCAGCGACGTTTCGATTCGCGCCGCACTCCTCTTCCGCCTGCTGGGCTGCACTAACCCTGGTTGGTCAGTCGCCGCGGGCTCGGCTTCCCGCCGCAAAGGCACCTCCTGCGAAGCACCGTTGGTATACGGTGGTCAGAAATAAGCATTAAAAAAGTAATGGTGTCAGGACTTCGGTCGTACTGACCTGGGAAGCCGGAGATAAACTGGGGTAGTCAGCCGTAATGGCGACTAGAGCATTGTCTATGCTGAGTTGGTGGAACACCCCGTCAATCAGCTCCACCTTTATGTCCAGATCCTCTCCGTAGGCCGGATCAAGGGATCTTCCCGGATCCTCGGGTTGTGGAGTCGGGCTTCGTATGCCCTCCACATCCCGGCGCAGTTCCTGCGTCGAAATCATAAAGTAAGACACTTAACTTTGAAAGCATGGATCCGATATATATAAACGTCCGCTTACCTAGCTCCGAGGGTTATTCATGGAGAATCCATTCAATGGACTCGTGCAGAGGAAGTCCTCCTTCTCCCCCTTGTACAAGCCGGACAGGATCTTCACCTGATCGGCGATCGATCCCGGCCCCTTGCGGCCATGACGGGTGGCGTCATTCTCCCTGTTGAAATCCCACATGGGGTGGCCCCTATATTGGAGCGGCTACACCCCTCGCATAATGCATGTGGCCATGACTCCAATCGTGGTCAATCCGGAATGGGCCAGTAACCTTATCCGGCCCATCAGATATTGGATGCTCCTATCATCTTCACTTTGAGGGCTCCGCGGGCGCCAACTCAGGTGTTTCTTCAGAGGAGCGTTACTAAACTCCGGGAGGCCGATCCGAACTGGATCCGGCAGCGGGGCGTCTTCCATATAGAACCATTCCGAAGGCCAGTCTTCGGACGCCTTCTTCAGGGTTCCGGATAGATATCCGGTCCCGGCGATGCACCATATTTCGGCTCCGCCCACTTGATATATCGACCCCTCGTGAGAATGGGGTACGAGGCAAAACAATCTCTTCCACAGCACAAAATGGGGCTCGATGCCCAAGAACAGCTCGCAAAGAGCTACAAAGCCCGCGATGTGCAAGATGGAGGCAGGTGTGAGGTGGTGAAGTTGGAGTTCATAGAACTCCAGGAGCCCCCGGAGAAACGGATGTATGGGAAATCCGAGTCCCCTTATTAGGTAGGGGACGAAGCATACCCGCTCTCCTTTGGAGGGATTGGGGACGCTCTCCGCCTGCTTCCCACCCTTGTAGGTGGCCAGTCCGGCTCGAACCGGAACCATAAAGGCTGGGGGAAGGTATCCCTCTGCTTGGAGCGTCACTAACTCGCTGTGCGGGACTGAACATCTCCTCCAATCTCCTGGCTGAGGACTGGGAGCGCGAGAGGAGGAGCCGCGTCGACTGTCCATGTTGGAATGGATTTTTGTCAGATGCGCTTCGATGAGTACTTGCGGAAGGAGGATGGTGTGATTCGGATCTGGGTCCTCGCCTCTCTTATAGGCAGCTTATTCGCGCAGCTAGGGGGTAAAACGTAAAAATACCCTGGCTTTTCGCATTCATACAACACGTGGAAGAGGGCCATTATTGGACGTAGAAGCCAAGGAGCGCAACATTTATAAGGAAACCGGACACTATTCGGCAAACACATGGAATATGGAGGAGAACCCGCCTTGCAAACGCCGAAGACAATATACGCGCCGGACTCGTCGTCATTGAAGCCTGGTTCGGGGGCTACTGAGGGAGTCCTGGACTAGGGGGTGTCCGGATAGCCGAACTATCATCATCGGCCGGACTCCAAGACTATGAAGATACAAGATTGAAGACTTCGTCCCGTGTCCGGAGGGGACTTTCCTTGGCGTGGAAGGCAAGCTTGGCGATACGGATATGTAGATCTCCTACCATTGTAACCGACTCTGTGTAACCCTAGACCTCTCCGGTGTCTATATAAACCGGATGGTTTTAGTCCATAGGACGAACAACAATCATACCATAGCCTACCTTCTAGGGTTTAGCATCCTTGATCTCGTGGTAGATCTACTCTTGTAATACCCACATCATCAATATCAATCAAGCAGGACGTAGGGTTTTACCTCCATCAAGAGGGCCCGAACCTGGGTAAAACATCGTGTCCCTTGTCTCCTGTTACCATCCGCCTAGACGCATAGTTCGGGACCCCCTACCCGAGATCCTCCGGTTTTGACACCGACAAGGAGTCTTTTTGGTGAAGTTGTTCTTGTTGGGGAAGGACTTGGCTTTGTCTTTTCGAATGAGCTTGCCACCATTGTCTTCCCGCTTCTCGTAAGGGCAATCCACAACAAAGTGGCTCACATTGCCACAATTGTAACATGTTCTCACACGTTACTTGGCCTTGAACCCACTTGAGTTGTTCTTGTTGAAGTTGGGCCTTGTGTTCTTCTTGCTCCAAAATTGCCTTGAAGCAAGAGCCATGTGCTCATGATAATCATATTTTGTATCTTCGGGGTTGCTCTCCTCATCTTCCTCTTCTTCCTCTTCTTCCACAATAACCTTGGCCTTCAAGGCAAGGTTGGGCTTCTTTGCTCTTTGAGAATGCAACACCGCGTTGTCGGTGGTCTTGTCCAAGATCCTCATTGCCACAAACTCATCCAACACTTCATTTGAGGACAATGAGTGGAAGTCCGGTCTTTGACGGATGACGGAGGACATGGCCTTGTGGTAAGGCATCATTGCTTTGAGGAACTTGCGCTTGATCCAATTGTCCTCTGTGTCCTTGCTCCCATGATCTCGGAGTGAGACCGCAAGTTTGGTTACTCTCTGAAAGATCTCACGAGGTTCTTCATCTTCTTTAATTGCAAACTCATCGGCTTCATCTTGCACCACTTCATAGTTGGAGAGTTGAATGCTTGCGCTTCCCTTATAGAGGGAAACAACACAATGCCATGCATCTTTGGACATGGCAAAGGGTCGAAGATGAGGGAGATCTTCAGGTGGAACTGCATCTTGGATGATGAAGAGAGCATTCTCATTGAATTGATTATCCATGGCTTCTCTAGGGGTGAAGTTGCTTCGGTCATGTGGATATAAACCTTCTTCAATGATTCTCCAAAGATTAGTGTTCACATGATTTAAATGACGCTTGAAGCGATAAACCCAAGAATCAAAGTTCTCATTTTTCACAATCTTAAGAGGAGGGCCGGCATGATTTAAATGAGTAGAGGGAATTGGTCCTTCATAAATTGGAGGTTCCACATGGGCAAAGATGTCGGTGCCATTTCTACCACTAGTAGAAGGACCCTTTTCACTAGTAGCTTCCCCCTTGTCGGAGTTAGCATCCGTCACCTTGTTAGTGGGATCACCCACTTTCATCGGCGAGGTAGATAGTTTAAGTCCTTCTAAGAATTTATTAAACATGCTTTCAACCTCGGTTTTCATGGAGGTTTTCAATGTGTCCAAAGCCACATTGAATTCCTCACGAGAAACCGCGGTTCCGCCATCGGCCGTAGACGAGCTCGGATTCACACCGGAGTGCTCCTCCCCACCGTCTACGGTGTCAACCATACTCTTCGGACGGCAAAGTCCTTAATAAAGAGACGAGGCTCTGATACCAATTGAAAGGATCGATATAGTTGACTAGGGCGGTGAATAGGCAACTAACAATTTTAGCTTTTCTTTACCAAAATAAACTTTGCATCAAAGTAGGATGTCTAGATATGCAACTAGGTGAGCAACCTATATGATGCAACAACTGTTGGAAATATGCCCTAGAGGCAATAATAAATAAGTTATTATTATATTTCTTTGTTCATGATAATCGTTTATTATCCATGCTGCAATTGTATTGATAGGAAACTTAGATACATGTGTGGATACATAGACAACACCATGTCCCTAGTAAGCCTCTAGTTGACTAGCTCGTTGATCAATAGATGGTTACGGTTTCCTGACCATGGACATTGGATGTCATTGATAACGGGATCACATCATTAGGAGAATGATGTGATGCACAAGACCCAATCCTAAGCCTAGCACAAAGATCGTGTAGTTCGTATGCTAAAGCTTTTATAATGTCAAGTATCTTTTCCTTAGACCATGAGATTGTGCAACTCCCGGATACCATAGGAATGCTTTGGGTGTACCAAACGTCACAGCGTAACTGGGTGACTATAAAGGTGCACTACAGGTATCTCAGAAAGTGTCTGTTGGGTTGGCACGAATCGAGACTGGGATTTGTCACTCCGTGTGACGGAGAGGTATCTCAGGGCCCACTCGGTAGGACATCATCATAATGTGCACAATGTGACCAAGGGGTTGATAAGGGGATGATGTGTTACGGAACGAGTAAAGAGACTTGCCGGTAACGAGATTGAACAAGGTATCGGATACCGACGATCGAATCTCGGGCAAGTACAATACCGCTAGAAAAAGGGAATTGTATACGGGATCGATTGAGTCCTTGACATCGTGGTTCATCCGATGAGATCATCGTGGAACATGTGGGAGACAACATGGGTATCCAAATCCCGCTGTTGGTTATTGACCGGAGAACGTCTCGGTCATGTCTGCATGGTTCCCGAACCCGTAGGGTCTACACACTTAAGGTTCGATGACGCTAGGGTTATAAAGGAAGTTTGTATGTGGTTACCGAATGTTGTTCGGAGTCCCGGATGAGATCCCGGATGTCACGAGGAGTTCTGGAATGGTCCGGAGGTAAAGATTTATATATGGGAAGTCCTGTTTTGGTCACCGGAAAAGTTTCGGGTTTTATCGGTAACGTACCGGGACCACCTGGAGGGTTCTGGGGGTCCACCAAGTGGGGCCACCGGCCCCGGAGGGCTGCATGGGCCAAGTGTGGGAGGGGACCAGCCCCAGGTGGGCTGGTGCGCCCCCCCCCCACAAGGGCCCAAGGCGCCTAGGGTTTGGGGAGGGGGTGCTTCCACCTAACTTGGGGGGCAAGTTTCCCCCCTCTCCCCCCTTGGCCGCCACCCTTAGATGGGATTGGGGCAGCCGCACCCCTTGGGGTGGAAACCCTAGAGGGGGCGCACCCCCCTCCCTCTCCCCTATATATACTTGAGGGTTTTGGGGCTGCCAACACATGAGTTTCACCTCTCCCTGGCGCAGCCCTACCTCTCTCCCTCCTCCTCTCCCGCGGTGCTTGGCGAAGCCCTGCAGGATTGCCACGCTCCTCCATCACCACCACGCCGTTGTGCTGCTGCTGGATGGAGTCTTCCTCAACCTCTCCCTCTCTCCTTGCTGGATCAAGGCGTGGGAGACGTCACCGGGCTGTACGTGTGTTGAACGCGGAGGTGCCGTCCATTCGGCACTAGGATCTCCGGTGATTTGGATCACGACGAGTACGACTCCTTCAACACCGTTCTCTTGAACGCTTCCGCTTAGCGATCTACAAGGGTATGTAGATGCACTCTCCTTCCCCTCGTTGCTGATTTCTCCATAGATAGATCTTGGTGATACGTAGGAAAATTTTGAATTTCTGCTACGTTCCCCAACAACAACAACAAGCACACAAGCAAGCAAGGGATACAACACAAATAAGCTTACACAAGGAAAGGCACGAGATAACCAAGAGTGGAGCCAGTGAAAACAAGGATGTGTTACCGAAGTTCCTTCCTTTTGAGGGGAAGTACGTCTCCGTTGGAGCGGTGTGGAGGCACAATGCTAGCCAAGAAGCCACTAGGGCCACTGTACTCTCCTCACACCCTCACACAATGCGAGATGTCGTGATTCCACTATTGGTTCCCTTGAAGGCGGCGACCGAACCTTTACAAACAAGGTTGGGGCAATCTCCACAACTTAATTGGAGGCTCCCAACGACACCACGGAGCTTCACCACAATGGACTATGGCTCCGCGATGACCTCAACCGTCTAGGGTGCTCAAACACCCAAGAGTAACAAGATCCGCTAGGGATTAGTGGGGGCGAATCAAATTTCTCTTGGTGGAAGTGTAGACCGGGGCCTTCTGAACCAATCCCGAGCAAATCAACAAGTTTGATTGGCTAGGGAGAGAGATCGGGTGAAAATGGAGCTTGGAGCAACAATGGAGCTTTGGGGGAAGAGGTGAGTCATCTTTGGAGAAGAATACCCCCTTTTATAGGGGGGGAACAATCGAACCGTTACCCCCAAAACAGCCCCGCAGAGGGCGGTGCCACCGCAGGGGGCAGCAGTACTACTGCTGGCCCCAGCGGTACTACCGCTCCCCATCGCGGTACTGCCGTGCAGCCAAGGAGGGAAAGCAGATGGGCAGAAGACGGACCCAGTGCGGTACTGCCGCAGAGGTAGGGCGGTACTACCGCTCTTGAGGCGGTACTACCGCTTCTATTGCCGCTGCTTAGTGCCGCATAATCTGACACGAGAGGCTACCCCCTCGAGACGATGCGGTAGGAGCCCGGTACCATAGCGGTACTATGACTGGGGACCCACAGGCGGTACTACCGCTGCAGAGCGGTACTACCGCATGTGGCTCTTGAGCGGTACTACCGTTGGGCACCGCGGTACTACCGCTGGGACCAAATCACACTCATAGAAAGGGAAGAAAACCTACATCGAAGCGGGAAGGCTCGGTGGGTGCAAAAAGGATGTGTTCGTGTTGATTCCACCCTAGCCTTACCAAAGCGGACCCCCTCTTGATAGTACGGTGACTCCTATGAAACATGGCCACCAAAACAAAAACGAAAGAGCTACACTATCTTGATTAAAACTCCCAGGGGAAGGAATCGTCTCGTGACAACGGATGAATCTCTGAAATGCTCAAAGCACACGATTAGTCCACAAACATGTTGTCATCAATCACCAAAACTACATCGAGAGAGATATGCCTTAACATAGATAATTGTCAACGATAATAATTCATGATCAAATATATTTGAATGGTCATATATGCTTAGATCTTTCCCCATCACATGATGCTTGCCAACTAAAGAGTAGGTTGGAATGAGAAGGAATACTACTGACTCTTGCATAAAAGTAAAATATAGGCCCTTCGTAGAGGGAAGCAGGGATTTGCAGAGGTACCAGAGCTCAAAGCTTTTAAAACATAGATGATTATAATTTTGAGAAGTATGCTTTCATTGTCAACGTAACGACCGAGAGTTCTCACTATCTTCCATGCTAGACACATTATAGGCGGTTCCCAAACAGAATCGTAAAGTTTTTACTCCCCCGTCACCAACAATCACACTCCACGGCTGATCCTAAACAACGGGTACCGTCCATACCAACAACAGTCCTGGGGGAGTTTTGGTTGATGATTATATTTTGATTTGATTTTGAGCTTGGAACTGGGCATCCTGATTACCAGCCACTTTCTCGTGAATGACAAGTGAACCATCACTCATCGTGAGAATAACTCACCTAGCATGGAAGATACTGACAGCCCCTAGTCGCTACATGAGTGATTCGGGCATACAAAATAGATTATTAATTGAAGGTTTAGAGTTTGGCACATGCAAATTTACTTGGAACGACAGGTAAATACCGCATATAGGTAGATATGGTGGACACTCATGGAAGAAACTTGGTTCAAGGATTTTGGATGCACAAGCAGTATTCCCGCTTAGTACAGAGGTTTTGGCTAACAAAAGATTCTAAATAGCAAGCACCACATGTTGGAGGATCCATAACAATATAATTTCTATACAAATATACCCAAGCATTACTCATTATGTTGTCTTCCTTGTTCAACTTCAACTAATTTGCTCAAGTTTGAAAATAATTAATGGGGCTCACAATCATAGAAGATGTCCAATATAGTATATTTATATGTGAAATCTCTCTTTTCAATATTCTTTCATGAATTGTTCAAGTGACAAATATTATGTTTGCTATCTTTCAATAAATTTTACCACCTACACTTCTTATATGTGAAGTCATTACTCCCCATGGGATAAACATATGAAACATATATGATTTCAGATTTCTGATATTCAAATCACTCAACCATTTACTCGTAGGATATAAGTGAAGCACACGAGTAAATGACAAACTACTCCAAAAGATATAAGTGAAGATCAATGAGTAGTTGAATAATTATGTAGCTATGTGAAGACTCTCTCTCATTTAAAAATTTCAGATCTAACATATTTTATTCAAACAGAAAGTAAAACAAAATAAAATGACATTTCAAGAATAGCACATATCATGTGAAGAAGCAAAAAACTTAGGCTCAACCAAAACTGACTGATAGTTGTTGAAGGATAGCACATATCATGCCAACCGGGGCATCCCCAAGCTTAGATGTTTGAGACTTCTTGAAATATTAACTTGGGATGCCTTGGGCATCCCCAAGCTTGAGCTTTTGTGTCTCCTTAATTCCTCTTATATCACGGTTTTCCTAAATCTTAAAAACTTCATACACACAAAACTCAACAAGAACTCATGAGATAAGTTAGAATAAATCCATGCAAAACCTTTATCATTCTATAATGTGGAAAATCACTAAAATTATAATTTGACATTGCATACTAAATTCCTCTGCATATTTAATACTCCCATCCTCAAATTGAATCATTAGACTAGCAAACATATGCAAACAATGCAATCATAACAGTAATCTGTCTAAACAGAACAGTCTGTAAAGGATGAGGTAGGATCCATACTTATTTAACTCAAAAAATTCTGAAAATTTACCACTCAGTAGAGAATTTATCATTTCATATTGTGTCAAAATTTCAAGATATTATCACATTCTGACTTCTCTAGGGAATTTTTGCAACAGCGACAAACTTTCTATTTTGAAAGAGCAACTCATATACTTGCAAATTGTGAATGGTGAAGGTTATCCTTAACACTTTTATTGAAATAAAAGATACTGAAACCTATTATAAATAACAGCAAGCAAATCTAAACAAAATAAAATAACGCTCCAAGCAAAACACATATCATGTAACGAATAAAAATATAGCTCCAGATGAGGTTACCGATAATGTTGAAGACGAAAGAGGGGATGCCTTCCAGGACATCCCCAAGCTTAGTTGCTTGGATCTACCTTGAATATTACCTTGGGGTGCCTTGGGCATCCCCAAGCTTAGTGTCTTTCAGTTCCTTATTCTCCTCATATCGATAGCTCACCCAAAACTTGAGAACTTCAATCACACAAAACTTAACGGAACTTCGTGAGATGGGTTAGTGAAACAAAGCAAATAACCACTTTTAAGTACTGTTGTAAACTCATTATAATTTTATATTGGTGTTATATATACTGTATTTTAACTTCTCTATGGTTCACACCCTCTGATACTACACATAGATTCATCAAAATAAGCAAACAACACAAGAAAAACAGAATCTGTTTAAAACAGACCAGCCTGTAGTAATCAGGAAACTTCGTATACTTCTGTAACTCCACAAATTCTGAAAATTTAGGAAAACCTGGATAATTTGTATATCAATATTTTGTTAAAAATTCAGACCAACAGAACGCTTCTGTGATTTTTGAAAATTGTTTTACTGGGCGCAAAAGTTTCTGTTTTTCAGCAATATCAAATCAACAATCTTCCAAACTATCCCAAAGGTCTTACTTGGCACAAACACTAACTTAAAACATGAAAACACATCTAACCAGAGGCTAGATGATAAATTATTTGTAAAACATGAACAAAAAAGTTGAATCAAAAATAAAATTGGGTTGCCTCCCAACAAGCGCTATTGTTTAATGCCCTTTTTAGCTAGGCATGATGATTTCAATGATGCTCACATAAAAGATAAGAATTGAAACATAATGGAAGCATCATGAAGCATATGACTGTTGAGGGAGTCCTGGATAAGGGGGTATCCAGACAGCCAGACTATATACTTTGGCCAGACTGTTGGATTATGAAGATACAAGATTGAAGACTTCGTCCCGTGTCCGGATGGGACTCTCCTTTGCGTGGAAGGCAAGATTGGCGATTCGGATGATAGATCTCCTTCTCTGTAAACCAACTATGTGTAACCCTAACCCCCTCCGGTGTCTATATAAACCGGAGGGTTTAGTTCATAGGACAGAACAACAATCATACCATAGGCTAGCTTCTAGGGTTTAGCCTCTACGATCTCGCGGTAGATCAACTCTTGTAATACTCATATCATCAAGATCAATCAAGTAGGAAGTAGGGTATTACCTCCATCGAGAGGGCCCGAACCTGGGTAAACATCGTGTCCCCAGCCTCCTATTACCATTAGCCTTAGACGCACAGTTCGGGACCTCCTACCCAAGATCCGCCGGTTTTGACACCGACATTGGTGCTTTCATTGAGAGTTCCTCTGTGTCGTCGCTGTAAGGCCCGATGGCTTCTCCAACCTTCAACAACACCGTCCGGGATGAGGCCTTCCTCCCCGGACAGATCTTCATGTTCGGCGGCTTCGCACTGTGGGCCAACTCGCCTGGCCATCTGGAGTAGATCGACAGCTACGCCCCTGGCCATCAGGTCAGGTTCGGGAACCTAAACTACATTGTCGACATCCGCGGAGACTTGATCTTCGACGGATTCGAGCCCACATCAGGAGCGTCAAACGATCGCCACGCGCATGGCCTAGATCTGCCATCGGATAGTATTCGGGATACCGTGCCTGCCATGGCTCCAGACTTTGATCCAGAGCAGATCATGCCATACGAGGACAGGTGGATGGACCCCGCCACGGAGGCCGCACACCTACCGGCGTTGGAGCCGAACACAGACTCCGCTTCTAAGGAAATCTATGTCTCCGGACCCCCAGACTTGTCTTCGGTCGTAGGTTCCGGACCGCGTGCATCCATGCCCATCGAATCTGATTGGGCTCCAATCATGGAATTCACCGCCGCGGATATCCCTCAACACTCCCCCTTTGGCGATGTGCTAAATTCGTTAAAGTCTCTCTCATTATCAGGAGACTCTTGGCCGAACTATTCCCGGCCCGTGTGGGACAGGTATGACGAAGAAAATCGCAACCCATCCCCCACCCACTTTATAGCCACTGTCGATGACCTAACAGACATGCTTGAATTCGACTCCGACAGCATCGATGGTATGGACGTCGATGCAGGGGACGATCTGGAACCATCGCCCACAGGGCACTGGACTGCCACTTCATCATATGACGTCTACATGGTGGATACGCCTAAAGAAGACAATGGTGACCAAAAGGACACAACGGAGGACAAACCCCTCGGACAAAAATCAAAACGACGACGCAGGCGCCGCTCTAAGACCAGTCACAGTAAAAACAGCAATAACAACGCAAAAAAGGATGACACTCCGGTTGACTCCAAAGGCAACAACGACCATAGGGACCCAACGATGGATCAGGATAAGGCAGGTCATGCCGAACACAGCCCGGATCAGACGCCCGACCATAGCGATCCCGAGGGCCGAAATCAGCAAACTGCCTCCGGATAGGAGGACAGTCCAGTTGACGATGCATTCATCCTCCCGGAAAGACGCTTGGAACAAGATGAACTCCGCAGAAGGCTTATAGCCACAGTGAGGAGCTTAAAGAAGCAGAAACGGAGGCTTAGCGCCGCGCAGGATACGCTCAACCGAACATGGAAGAAAGTGCTAGACACTAAAGAAAGATATGGCGACGATCGCCACACAAAGAGCTACCCAAAGCCCAAGCTGCTGCCAAAATTCGATGACGAGGCTGCAGAGCCCATTTCGCCAAAGAACAATATGGCCAATCGGCCGGACCAACCACCTAATGGCCGCAATAGAGCAACCACTGACCCCGCACACGATTTTCATGAGCTCCTGGACAAAAAGGCTGGTGCAACCAGGTCCGTCTATGGATCCAAAGGACGCGCTCTGGCACAGGATTACGGTCACCAAAATGATCATACTGATCAAATACCAGTTCGGAATCAAACCCGGATACAACAACCGTCGATAGCATGCCACGACGGGTCCAGGTAAAGAGGGGCCGCGCACCCCCTGTGTTTCACCGATGAGGTGCTGGACCACGAATTTCCACAGGGGTTCAAACCCGTAAACATAGAGGCATACGACGAAACAACAGACCCTGGGGTCTGGATTGAGGATTTTATCCTTCACATACACATGGCACATGGGGACGACCTCCGCGCCATCAAATACGATCCCCTCAAGTTGAAAGGGCCAGCTCGGCACTGGTTGAAAAGCCTCCCCGAAAATTCAATTGGAAGTTTGGAGGAACTTGAGGACGCTTTCAGGGCCAATTTCCAAGGGCCCTATGTCCGACCTTCGGATGCAGACGATTTAAGTCATATAATACAACAACCCGGAGAGTCAGCCCGCAAGCTTTGGAACATATTTCTCACTAAGAAGAACCAAATCGTCGACTGTCCGGATCCCGAAGCTCTAGCGGCCTTTAAACACAGTATCCGGGATGAGTGGCTTGCCAGGCACCTCGGCCAAGAAAAGCCACGGACGATGGTGGCTTTAACAAGCCTTATGACCCGCTTTTGTGCGGGCGAGGACAGCTGGTTGGCCCATAGAGGCACCAGCGACCCGGACACATCTGAAATTCGAGATGGCAATGGGAAGGCATGACGCAACAAGAATAAGCGTCGAAGCAATGAAGATAGTCCGGACAACACGGCAGTTAATGCCGGATTCAGAGGCTCGTGACCCGGTCAGAGAAAGAAGCCATTTAAAGGCGGCAAAGAAGGACCGTCCGGCCTAAATAAAGTCCTGGACAGACTGTGCCAAATCCATGGCACCCCGGAAAAACCTGCAAATCATACTCACAGAGAGTGTTGGGTCTTCAAGCAGGCCGGCAAGTTAAACGCTGAACACAAGGGAAGGGAAACACCAAGCGAAGACGAGGATGAGCCTCGCCAGCCGAACACTGGGGAACAGAAAAAATTCCCACCAGAAGTTAAAACAGTAAACACGGTCCACGCAACCCACATGGAGTTTGTTGCCCCCAAATTCAACCCCTAAGCGGCCTGCCTGATCACTTTTGATCACAGGGACCACCCGGCCAGTATCCGGCACGGAAGATCGGCTACCTTGGTGCTCGACCCAATAATTGATGGATACCATCTCACTCGGGTCCTAATGGACTACGGCAGTAGTCTTAATCTGATATATCAGGACACCATCCGCAAGACGGGGATAGACCCATCCAGAATAAGCCAGAGTAACACCACCTTTAACGCAGTGATACCAGGCAATGAGGCCCGCTGCCGGGGCTCCCTCGTATTAGAAGTAACATTCAGATCTCCCGACAACTTCAGAAGCGAGGATTACTCTTCGATATTGCTCCCTTCAGCAGCGGTTATCATGCATTACTAGGTAGAACGACCTTCGCTTGCTTTAACACAATACCGAACTACGCCTGCCTTAAACTTAAGATGCCTGGTCCACGTGGCGTCATAACGGTTAGTGGAAACACAGAGCAGTATGCAGCAGCTCCTGTAGCCGGACACTAAGCGGCCTCTCCCACCAGAACACATGATCGGTCGTTAGGACCACGGACACGGTTAGACGAGTCCGGTGCACCACCATCAACAACAGCCCGGATAAACCCTGGCTGGGTGCTATACATATATCCCCATAAATGGCACCAGGGGCTGTCAACACATAATAAAGCCCACAATTCGGATTGCCTTATAAATAGGCCAATATCTCATATTTCTAATATCCATTGAGAATAACAAATTTCCCGCACACTTACTCCTCTATATGAGTTTTTGTTTTTACAGACGCTACTCGTGTGACACCCTTCCAGGATATGGCACAACGAAGACAAAGGCGCAGACGTGCAGCAGGGCCCCGCTCAAAGGTTTCTCTTTAGATTAAGCCCCTCTGTAAACCTTCTTTATTGTCTTTTGTTGCTTGACATCCCATGGGTATTCCATACACCCACAAGGGACACTGGCGTTATAGGCTTTTCGCCATGACAGATCAATGCACATACCTGGAAATACAGGGTCAAGGGCATTACTCAGCCCAGTATTGGTTATAAAGTCCGAATACCTTCGGGAGTGTTCGGTGTCGCGAGTTTGGTCTTATATGCATCAGCTCCGAGTCATGTCTTTGGTCAAATGTTGGGTTAGCCCGGCTCCTGGGTTTGCGGCCTTACGTTCCGTTCTATCGGCTAAGGCGGCCAAAGGAGAACTACTATGAGTGTGCCCTGGTTATTCCGGATGAGCGCCTCATTAGAGAAAGCAGAAACTGACTATCATGATACGGCGAGAGACTGGTCAACCACTCGAGGACTCATCGGAATCTATAGGATTCCTCCGCATTATTGAAGGACCGGTTTGCCGGTCAAGTACGTACGCGCACTATATCTGGATGCACGCAGAAGTACTAGGGGCTACATAGTAGCCCCACCTTTCAACTCCTATGGCTAAGTGAAAGTGTTACAACTATATAGTCTGGTTGCCTAGTTCGACGTGCGATCACCTCCTTAAGGGACCAATACGTTGGATCAAGTGTGTTTACGCATACTTTTTCTAACACCCCCGCATTGTATGCGAGGGGGCTAAAGCCAACGACTGCTAACTTTCATGTTATATGCATACATAAACGGCCACACAGGAGACATTATAATACTTTCAGGCAAAAGCATAAAAACAGCCTCTATAATTAACGCATAATTGTTTACAATCAATAGACTTGTCACTCGAACATGACATTTTTCGAGCACTGAGCCTCTATTCTACGGGCACCTTCTATGACCTGCTAAAAATAGTACTCGGCTGGGTCTTGGCTTCCTGCCGGACCCTGGGTTGCAATGCTGGTGGCCTCCATATCCGCCCAATATGTCTTAACACAGACAAGAGCCATCCATGCACCCTCTATGCACACCGACCTCTTCACGGCATCGATTCGTGATCTGGCGCCAAATAGTTGCCGCACTAAACCAAAGTAATTGTCCGTCCTCGGTCCTCTCGGCCACAGATGGTCTATTACAGACCTCATTGCAAGACCAGATAACCTATGGAGCTCGGCTATAGTGTCCATCTTCTCACTTAATGGAAATGAGCACGTTGGAGCGCTAAATTGCGACCAGAATAGCCTTTCTATTTCATTATCTTTATGATCCTTGAATAACTCGGTCGCATCAGTTGTATTCTTCGCCAAGTCCGCATACTCGTCTGCAGTGCTCCAAAGTTGATCCAAAGGAGCGTACTTTGGATCTAAGAACTTCATCCGCAACAAATAGGGGTTTCCAGCCGTGATTTCTCCGGCTTGTCGAAGTTCCTCCTGCGTGTCTCTAATATCAGAGCGCATCTCCTTAGCCGAATCCAGCGCCTTCTTCAGGTCAGCCGCCTTTGCCTGATTCTCCTTCTCGAGAAGCTCATACCGGCTGGCGGCGTCCCTCAGCTCCACAGCCATCTTGGCTATCTTTTCTTTGCTTCAGAGATGAGAAGCCTATTCGGCTCTCAAGTCTTCGGCTGCCTTTAGGGCAGCCGCATTGCTAACCCGCGCTTGTTCCTTGGCTAGGGAAAGTTCCGCCCTCAGGGCCTCAATGGCAGTAGCTCCGCCTGCAGCCACATCACATCATATTAATATTATAACCTTCTTACAATTTCCTAAACAAATAAGGAAATGCAAGCGCATACTCTGCGACTCGTTGAATCACTTGTTTACAAGCGTGACGTCGGCATCCACCAAATCAATTTGTCGCCTCAATTCAGCGAATTCGGCGGTCTGGTCCACCGCTGGACCCTTAGCAACCTGCACATAAATACAGTGTGACCATTACCTGGGAGTGTGATCCTCCGTTTGCCACCATGGGCTGGCAACCACAGTCTCAGGGGCTACTATCTATACATAGCACATCTATTACGTGCGGTGCAACCAAAGATTACGTATTTCGTTGCTTACCTCAAAGCCTTTGAGCAAGCTTCTAAAAGCTTCATTTCACCCGCTTGTGGCGGAGGAAATTTTCTCCAACACCATACTCATTAGTGTACGGTGATCCTCTGAGAGAGCAGCTTGCTCCAGGAGGCCCGTCAGTATGTTCGACCGGGCACCGGACTCTCCCGGACCCTTCTCATTGCCCTCCACAGGAGCCGAACGCGCTGGGCTCGGGACGGCCAAAGTGTTAGCTTCTGGCCTCAGTAAATCCGGACTCCTCCGTGACGACACCTCAGGAGAGGCAGGTGGGGTTTCACTCTCCATCATCTCCGGAAGAAGATCCCCCGAGGACGAACCCTGTTGAGACGAACTACTAGCCGGGCTGCAAAAAAATAGGTCTTGGTTATTACTCTCAAAGGAAAAAGCAATAAGCTTCTTGTTTATTAACTTACAGCTCGGTGGAGTGCTGGCCGGCTAGCGGGCACGGTGCGGTAGGAACGCCCTTCTGGGCAGGGCCCTTTGGTGAAGTTTTCTTCCCTTGTTTAGGCGCCTCCGTCTCCAAGTCTTCGGAAGCGGCCCTCTTTTTCCCGCGGGGGGAGGAATCCTTAGATCCACCTCCCCGATTTTCCTCCTCCGTGGAAACATTAATCCCCCTGGTTCGGATGCACAATGTGTGAAGCTCACTCTTGGCTTCTCCACTCCTCCCTTCATCTTTCTCCGATGGCACTTGACTTAGCACCCGTTCAAGCATCCTGGCTATTGCCGGACCAGGCGAGCCTTCGGGAAGCGGGGCCAGGCACCTGATTCTCTCCACCTTATTGAGCCAATCCTGGTCGCGGACAGTTTTCCAGAACGATGCTATGATAAATATAAACAAAGTGTTCAGTCATAGGGTTACTTACTTGGGTATCTGGGTGATTGCAGCTCAGGCTCGCGTCCTCGATGGTGTCCGGACACTTTATTCGTGGACCGCAGCTAAACTTATACATTCCTTCAAGCGTCATGCCGAAGAAGTGCTGAATGGTTCACGGGCCTTCTGGATTGAACTCCCACATTCGGAGAGGTCGACGTTTGCACGGCAGGGCCCGCCGAACTAGCATTACCTGGATTATTTTGACAAGACTAATATCCCTCTCAAGAAGCTCCCGAATAAGGCTCTGCAACGTTGGTACATCATTTGCAGACCCCAAGACCAGTCCCACGTTGGCCCATGACGCCAGTTCAGGCGGAGGGCCCGAGCAGAAGGCGGGGGCAGCCGCCCACTTCGTGCCTCAGGGATCTGTGATGTAAAACCACCTTCGTTGCCACAGATCGGACACCTCCGGGAAAGAACCTTCCGGCCATGGAACATCGGCATTTCTGCTTATTGCAACGCCCCCGCACTCCGTGTGTCACCCCGCAATCTCCTTCGGCTTCACATTGAAGGTCTTGAGCCATAGGCCGAAGTGGGGGGTGTTGTGGAGGAAGGCTTTGCACACGATGATAAACGACGAGATGTGGAGGATGGAATCCGGAGCTAGGTCGTGAAAATCTAGCCCGTAATAGAAGATGAGCCCCTCATGAAGGGATCAAGGGTAAAGCCCAAGCCTCAGAGGAAGTGAGATACAAATACGACGCTCTCGTTGGGTTCGGGAGTAGGGATGACCTGCACTATAACGGGAAGCCTGTGCTTGACGTCGGCGGTCATATACCCGGCCCCCCTAAGCTTCGCAATGTCCTCCTCTGTGACAGAGGAGGCCATCCACCGGCCTTGAAGGTCGGATCCGGACATGATTGGAGATCCGAGGTGCTCAAGCTTGGGCTTTGGGTGTTGGAACTCGAAGTGCGGGAAGGCGCAAGCGTGGAGATAGAGGGATAGGCCTCGACCCCTCTATAAAAAGGAGAGAGTATCAAGCGTCCCCAGCGTAACCGTTCGGGACTTGCCTAAAAACACAGAGTCATGCCAACAGGCATGGTTGGATTACCAATACCCGTATTGATGAGGATCCCACGATAAGAGGGACACAATCTCTGCTTCGACAAGACGTGCCAAAGGAACCGCCTCGTAATATGTGCGGTAGCTGGTTATAAAAAACGGTTCGAATAAAAGCCGGACCATGGCGTAATGTCACGTTTCAAAGAGTTCTCAACAGATTAGATTTGTGATATATTATTCTCTCTACGGTGGTATGCAAAATTTATCTTGCAGAGACCGGACATGATTTAAGTGTTCGAAGATTACTTTGGGTAATTCGGAGATGGAACCCGCCTTGCAATGCCGAAGACGATCTGCGTGCCGGACTCATCGTCATTGAAGCCTGGTTCAGGGGCTACTGAGGGAGTCCTGGATAAGGGGGTATCCGGACAGTCGGACTATATACTTTGGCCGGACTGTTGGACTATGAAGATACAAGATTGAAGACTTTGTCCCGTGTCCGGATGGGACTCTCCTTTGCGTGGAAGGCAAGCTTGGCGATTCGGATGATAGATCTCCTTCTCTGTAAACCGACTCTGTGTAACCCTAGCCCCCTCCGGTGTTTATATAAACCGGAGGGTTTAGTCCGTAGGACAAATGCTGCAGACACGTATTCGGACTTGGCAAAGAGCGTTGCTGATGCGACTGAGTTTTTCAAAGATCAGAAAGATCATGAGGTGGAAAAGTTGTTCTGGTCGCAGTTCAGTGCTCCGACGCGTCTGATGCCGTTGAATGAACGAATGGCCGAGTGGGACGAGCTCCATAGGTTGTCCGGGCTTGCTATGAGGTCTGTCGTGGATCATCTTTGGCCGAAGGGACCAAGGCCGGACAGTTACTTTGGTTTAGTGCAACGATTCCTTGGTGCTATGTTGCATATCGACGCTGTGAAGAGGTCAACGTGCATAGAGGTTGCGTGGATGGCTCTTGCCCATGTTAAAACATATTGGGCAGGGATGGAGGCCACTGCTATTGCAACCTGGGGTCCGGCAGGAGGCCAGGACCCGACCGAGCACTATTTTGAAGAAGTCCTAGAAGGCGCCCGTTTAATAGAGGCTCAGTGCTCGAAGAGCACCATGTTCACGTGACATGTATCTGAATTGTAAAAACAATGCTATTTTGATTATAAAGGCTGTGTTTATACTTTTGCCCGAAAGTATTATAGTGCCTCCTGTGCGGCCGTTTATGTATGTATATAACCTAAAAGTTTGCAGTCGTCGGCTTCAGCCCCCACGCATATAATGCGGGTGTGTTTGAAAAAGCGCGCAATCACACTTGATCCAACGTCTTGGTCCATTAAGGAGGTGATAGCGCGGCAAACCAGGCAATCGGACTATATAGCTTTAACACTTTCACTTAGCCATAGGAGTTTGACGGTGGGGCTACTATATAGCCCCTGGTACTTCCGCGTTCATCCGAATATGATGCGCTTATGTACATGAGCGGGAAACGGGTCCTTCTTTAATGCGGAGGAATCGCGAAGATTCCGCTGAGTCATCGAGTGGTTGACCAGTCTCGCGCTATATCATGACAGTCAGTTTTCGGGTTTCTCTACTGAGGTGCTCATCCAGATGAACCAGGGCACAATCGCTGTAGTTCTCCTGGTGCCACCTTAGCCGATATAGCAGAATGTAAGATAGCAAAACACGGGAGCCGGGTAAACCCAACTATTGACAAAAGACATAATTCGGAGTTGATGCATATAAGGCCAAACTCGCGACACCGAACACTCCCTAAGGTATTCGGACTTTACAACATATATTGGGCTGAGTAACGCCCTCGATAATGAGCCCTGAGTTTCCAAGTACATGCATTAGTCTGGCGTGATGAAATGCCAATGCCGCCAGTATCCCTCCTGGTTGTGTTAAGTGTCCGGAGGGTATGAAGCAACAAGAGATAATAAAAAAAAGGTTTACGCAGGGTCTTAATCTAAAAAGAAACCTTTGAGCGGGGCCCTGCTGCACGTCTGCGCCTTAGTCTCCGTTGTGCCGTATCCTGGAAGGGTGTAGCATGATGATCATCTATAAAAAGGAAAAACCCAGGTGAAAGACTTCATCCGAAAAGTTGGTTATTCTGAACGAACCATGAAAATGCAATCTGTTATTGTATTAATAGGGTCAAGCCGAACTATGGGCTTTTTTACATGCGGGCAGCCCCTAGCACCACCTATGGGGGTATATTCGTCGACCCAAGCTTAGGTTTATCTGGGTTGCTACAACTGGTGGTGCGCCAGACTCGCCTAACCATGTCCATGGTCTTGACGACCGATCATTTATTCTGGTTGGAGAGGCCATTCAGTGTTCGGCTGCTAGAGCCGCCACATATTCTTCCACACGTAAGGAACGCTCTGTATTTCCGCTAACTGTGATGACATCACGTGGACCGGGCATCTTAAGTTTAAGATAAGCGTAGTGTGGTACTGCATTGAAACGAGCGAAGGCGTTCTTTCGAGTAGTGCGTGATAGCCGCTTCGGAATGGAGCGATGTCGAAGATTAATTCTTCGCTTCTGAAGTTGTCTGGAGAACCGAATACAACCTCTAGTACTAGAGAGCCCGTGCGGCGGGCCTCGATGCCTGGTATTACTCCTTTAAAGGTAGTATTGCTTTGGCTGATTCTTGATGGGTCTATCCCCATTTTGCAGATAGTGTCCTGATATATCAGATTAAGACTATTGCCGTCGTCCATAAGGACTCGGGTGAGATGGTATCCGTCAATTATTGGGTCGAGCACCAAGGCAGCCGATCCTCTGTGCCGGATACTAGTTGGATGATCCCTGCGATCAAAAGTGATCGGGCAGGCCGACCAAGGATTGAACTTGGGGGTGACGGGCTCTACAGCGTATACGTCTCGGAGTGCACGTTTGCACCTTCTCTTTGGTATGTGATTTGCGTAAATCATATTTGTTGTTTTGACTTATGGTGGGAATTTTTTCTGTCCCGCAGTGTTCGACTGGCGAGGCTCATCCTCGACTACACTTGGCGTCTCCCTCCCTTTGTATTCGGCGTTTAGCTTGCCGGCCTGCTTGAAAACCCAGCATTCTCAGTGGGTGTGATTTGCAGGTTTTTCGGGGGTGCCATGAATCTGACATAATCTGTCTAGAATCTTATTTAGGTTGGACGGTCCATCTTTGCTGCCTTTAAATGGCTTTTTCCGTCGACCGGGTCAAGAGCCCCTGAATCCGGCGTTGACCGCCATGTTATCTGGGCTATCTTCATTGTTTCGACGCTTGTTTTTATTGCGTCGCGGCTTCCCATTGCCATCCCTGACTTCGGATGTGCCTGGGTCACTGGTGCTGCTACGGGCCAACCAGCTGTCCTCGCCCGCGCAGAAGCGGGTCATAAGGCTTGTTAGGGATCCCATTGTGCTCGGCTTTTCTTGGCCGAGGTGTCTGGCGAGCCATTCGTCTTGGATACTGTGCTTGAAAGCCACTAAGGCTTCGGCATCCGGGCAGTCGGCGATTTGATTCTTTTTAGTGAGAAATCTGTTCCAAAGCTTATGAGCTGACTCTCCGGGTTGTTGGATTATGTGACTTAAATCGTCTGCATCCGGAGGTCGGACATAGGTCCCTTGAAAATTGGCCCTGAAAGCATCCTCAAGTTCCTCCCAACTTCCAATTGAGTTTTTCGGGAGGCTTTTCAACCAATGCCGAGTTGATCCTTTCAACTTGAGGGGCAGGTATTTAATGGCGTGGAGATCATCTCTGCGAGCCATGTGGATGTGAAGGATAAAGTCCTCAATCCAGACCCCACGGTCTGTCGTCCCGTCGTATGCCCCTATATTCACGGGTTTAAATCCCTCTGGAAATTCATGATCCAGCACCTCATCGGTGAAGCATAGGGGGTGCACGGCACCCCTATATTTCGATGTGTCATGGCATGCTGTCGACGGTTGTTGTGTTCGGTGCTGATTCTGAGCTGGTATTCGATCAAGATGATCGTTTTGGTGGCTGTGATCCTGTGCCGGAGCATGCTTTCTAAATCCATAGATGGACCTGGTCATACGGACTTTTTTGTCCAGGAGCTCGTGTAAATCGTGTGCTGACTTGTGTGCGGCATCATTAGACGCCCTGTCGCGGCCATGGGGTGGTCGATCTGGTGGATCGGCCGTATTATGTTTTGGCGGAATGGGCTCTATGGCCTCGTCGTCGAATTCGGGCAGCAGCTTGCACTTTGGGTAGCTCTTTGTGTGGTGATCGCCACCGTATTTTTCTTCAGTGTCGAGCACTTTGTTCCATCTGTGGTTGAGCGTATCCTGCGCGGCCTTAAGCCTTTGCTTCTGTTTCTTCAAGCTTCTCGTTGTGGCGATAAGCCTTCTATAGAGATTCTCTTGTTCCAAGTGCTTTTCCGGGATAAGGAGTGCATCATCGTCCGGACTGTTCTCCTCTCCGGAGATAGGTTGATGAGTTCTACCCTCGGCATCACCATGATCGAACATCGTCTCTGGACTATGTTCACTATCGCCTGGCTCATCCTGCTCCATCGTTGGGTCCATGGGGTCGTCGTTTCCTTTGGAGTCGACCGGGGTATTATTCCTTCTTGCGTTGTTATCACCGTTTTTACTGTGGCAGGATTTAGAGCGGCGCCTATGTTGTCGCTTTGGTGGCTTCTCGAGGGGATTATCCTCCGTTGCATCCTTCCGTTCCTCGCCGTTGTTTTCTTTGGGTGTATCCACCATGTATATATCATATGATGAGGTGGCTGTCCAGCGCCCCGTGGGCGGTGGTTCCTGTTCATCTCCAGCATCGTTGTCTGTACCGTCAATGCCTTCGGAGTCGAAGTCAAGCGTGTCGGTTAGGTCATTAACAGTGGCTATTAAGTGGGTGGTGGGTGGGGAACGAATTCCTTCGTCGTCCACTTCCCACTCAAGCCGGACATAGTTTGGCCAAGAGTCTCCTGACAGAGAGAGAGAGATTTCAATGAATTTAGCATGTCGCCCAAGGGTGAGTGCTGAAAGATATCAGCGGAGGTAAACGCCATGGTCGGTGCCCAATCAGAGCCGATGGGCACGGATGCGCGTGGTTCGAAACCTATGGCCGGAGACAAGTCCGAGGGTCCGATGACACAGATCTCTTTGGAGGTGAAGTCTGTTGTCGGTGTCAAAACCGGTGGATCTCGGGTAGGGGGTCCCGAACTATGCGTCTAGGCGGATGGTAACAGGAGACAAGGGACACGATGTTTTTACCCAGGTTCGGGCCCTCACGGTGGAGGTAAAACCCTACTCCTGCTTGATTAATATTGATGATATGGGTAGTACAAGAGTAGATCTACCACGAGATCAGAGAGGCTAAACCTTAGAAGCTAGCCTATGGTATGATTGTTGTTCGTCCTATGGACTAAACCTCTCCGGTTTATATAGACACCGGAGAGGGCTAGGGTTACACAGAGTCGGTTACAATGGGAGGAGATCTTCATATCGTATCGCCAAGCTTGCCTTCCACGCCAAGGAAAGTTCCATCCGGACACGGGACGGAGTCTTCAATCTTGTATCTTCATAGTCCGGGAGTCCGGCCAAAGGTCATAGTCCGGCCATCCGAACACCCCCTAATCCAGGACTCCCTCATCTGTGTTCGGCTCTAACATCTCGGCGTTTTTCGTCGTGTGCGAGGCCTTCCTCTGCATCCAGCCCCACTTCGGCTTATGGCTGAAGACTATTAATGTCAAGCCGAAAGTGGTGAGTGGCCGCCAAGCGGAGTGTGGAGGTGCCATGGTGGGCCGGATGGCCAACGTCCTATGGCTCGAGGGCTCCTTCGTGGAGACAATAAAAGGATGGCAATCGGGGTGGTTCTACATCACCGAGCCACGCGACCCCAAATGGGAAGCAGCCCCCGAATTCCGATCTGGCTTTCCCACACGGCTCACCTCCTGGAAAGAGACGGGCCTAACGTGGGGAGATTCGGAAGAGCTGACCGGACTCCAAACCTGCGTCAAAAAGCTGGTGAGCAAGAACCTCAAGCTCGTCAACGTAGTCCAGGTCATGCTTATCCGCCGGGTCCTCCCATGCCAACAACAGGCCTTCAAATTATGGGAGTTCGATCCGACATAGCACCCAACCTTGAGCGGGCTCTTCGACACCACGTACGAAGATGCCTGGAAGGTGCTATTCAAGGGTGCCGAGGCCCCTGCGTCCGCTACCGAGGATCGCGGATTCAGCTCGCGGCGCCAGGCCAACGAGGTAAGCTATTCTACCCTTTACGGGACTTTTTGTCTTTCATAGTTTGACTCTATGCGGGATCTAAAGTCCCCTACCTTTGACAGGACTGGCTGAAGAAGTCCGGGCAGGTTATCTGTCCAGCTCCCCTACCAGAAGACCCAGCGGACACCCAATTGACAGGGCTGCTGGTTCCGGCACCCCACGTGGTACCAGAAAAGAAGGCCAAGAATAAGGCCACGGGGACCCGAAAGAGTTCCCGACGCCTGGCAGTGTCGGATTCGCCCGACAACCCCGACGCACCCTCCGCCTCCGAAGACGAGGAGGAGGAGGAAGAAGAAGATGCCTCTCCCCCTCCAACGGGGGGAGGAAAGAAAAGAAAGGCCGCCCCAAGGGGGGAAGTCGGAGGGTCCAAGAAGGGGAAGACCCTTCTGCCGGACTATGCCTCCGATGCCAAAGACGGCGGGGAGGAATGGCCATCCAGGGTCAGGCCCCTGGCAAAATCGTAAGTGTCCGGCTACCCGAATGACTTATTGCACTCCTCTATTATTCGATAGCTTCTAACGCCGAATTTAATTATGCAGTCCGCCTAGAGCTCAGCTCGGCGATTCATCGAGCGGCTCCCTGAATTCGTCGGATGTGAATAGCGCTTCACTTCCGACGGCCTCCTCCCCGCTCCCTGCGGACGACGCCGAGGTGGGGTCCCGAAAGGTACTAAACCAGGAGGAGGTGGTCCTGGAGGCGCCGCAAGGTGATCTCCCGGACTCTAGGCCCGAAGGGGGTAAAGCCCCGGAGGGATCTAAGTCCGGCCCCGGGCCGGACACTGCTCCGGAACCATCAACGGTTCCAGAGTCCGACAGGCGGCGCCTTCATAAGAAGGGCAAGCCTACGACATCGGCGACCCCCACCCATCCGGAGGCGTCGGACAATTTGCTGGAGGTGCTTAACGGCGCCTCCATCGACGAGGAACACCGCACTGTTATGAGTGCGGTGATCCAGAAGGTTCAGTCCGCCAAGAGCGGGCTGACAGAAGCCTGTACAAGCCTGTTAATAGGCTTTGAGGTATGTGTTAAAAACATATAAAAAATATTACCGCATAGACAGTATCCCCTGATGCTCAGTTCGGCGTTCGGAAAGAAAAGTCGAGCTGAGGATCGAAAAAGATATACGCAGGAGTCTAATAAAAATATGTCAATATGGGAATGCAGGCTGCGCTGCTGACCTCCGCCGCACTGACTACGGAGGTCAATGCCTTGAAGGAGAACCTCGAGTGGTCCGAGAACGAGCTCGGTCGTGCCAAGAAGCAGCTCGAGGACAAGGAGGGTATGTAATACCGCATGTAAATGTATATATAAATACTTGGTTGCAAATAATGATAGGACCAACTTAAATGTTGCAGGGGCCACAGCCGAGGTGGCGACCCTGAAGGAGGCGGTCTCCAAGGCCGAAAACAGTGCAGCCCTGGAGCGCGCCGAGCGAGAGAAGCAGGAGGCGCGGGTGGCAGAGGTGCGGCAAGAGCTCTAGGCTCTCGTGGAAAAACATGAGAGCTTGGAGCGTAACTTGAAGACTCGAGAGTCTGAGCTCGCCCAGGCTCTTGAGAGTGCCAAAAATGCTAAGGCCGAAGCCCAGAAGGCCCTCCAGGAGATCGAGGCGATGAGGAAGATAGCGGCGGGTAAGGCATTCTTTATGCAAAGCAAGAATATAAAAGTTAATTATCTGCTACTTAAACGAATCCGGAGCTCTCCAGGAGCATTCGCCGATCTGCCCCATAGTGTGTCTGATGCCGCCGCACATTACCGAGCCGATGAGAGGAGCTCGACGGAAAAAGTGTTCTGGTCTTAGTATGCTGAGGCCGAACATCCGGTGCCCCTGAGCGATCAGCTGAAGCAGCTGGTCGAGCTCCACAAGGTGGCCGAACAGGCCATGAAGGGCATCATAGCTCGGTTGTGGCCTGGAGAAGCCATGCCTGGGAGAAACTACGGTCTGGTGCGGCGGCTGGTGGACGCGTGTCCGTGGATTGAGGTCGTCAAGCGCTCCGTTTGTATCGAAGGTGCCCGTCGGGCCCTTGCCCGTGCTAAAGTTCACTGGGGCAAGCTGGACGCGGAGAAGCTTTTGACGGACGTGCCACCACCGGGCAAGGAGTATCGCACGCCCGAGATGTATTATAATGGCGTCCTGAAGGGTGCCCGCCGTATAGCGGATGAGTGCTCCAAAGATGTAATTTTTGAGTAGACTCGCATTTGTTATCCTGTACGCTGAAACTTTGTTCATATGCGTTAAGCAACACTTGTTAATTTAAAATATTACCTTATGTGCTGATGTTTATCAAATCTGAGAGATGCAAGTCGTCGGCTTCGACCCCCATGCCACGAGTGCTGGGGTGTTCGGGATAAACCTGAGCGCTCTTGTTCCCATTCTTGGGTCCATCTAGGGAGGCGTTCAGCACAATGAACCAGGCCGTCGGACTTATAATGCTTTATCACTCTCACTTAGCCATAGAATTCTATAATTTTAAATTTCGGTGAAGCCCCTAGTATCCGGAAGACCGAGTTCGGGACGCTATCCACGCCTAGGCCGGATAAGTCCGGTTCCTCGCTCTAAGCGGCATAAGTCTTTAAGGACTCGTAAAACCTCGCGAATAGCGACCGGTCTCTCGCACTATCATGATAGTCAATTTTAGCTTTCTCTACTGAGGTGTTAACCCAGCTCAACTGGGGCACAATCGCAGTAGTTCTCCCAGCGCTACCTTAGCCAACATTGCAGAACGTAAGGTACCAAAACATGGGAGCCGAGCAAACCCAACTATTGACCAAAGACATGATTCGGAGCCGATGCATATAGTGCTATAAGTTCGAGGTGCCGCACTCATGAGAGTGTTTGGTCTTTTCACACCATGTTATGGGGTGTTTTAAGCCCCTGGTGTATTGTCCGTACCAAAGTGTACGGTTGCAGAATGTCATGACTGAACATATTTGTATATAAAAAATAGATAAGTACAATAATAGATAAGAGCTATATATTGTTTATTAAAAAAGGGTTGCTGCGAAAGCAGAACGATACAAGAAGTGTGATAAGCAAGAGATGGGAGTATTTGACATGTTCCCCTCCAGGGGCAAGCTGCGGGATTGTAAGTAAAACAGGTATTAAACTCGTTATAGAGACCACCTGGGCGTTTGACGTGGCTTGCTCTCTCCCTGGCTGTTGCATCGTGTGTTCGGCGAGTGTATTGCCGGACAGGCCTTCCGAATAGTTGGGTCCTGAAAGTGTGTAAGAAGGAAAACGGCAAAATAGGGAGCCCCTTAGTGCGGTTGAGCCTCATTCTGGGCGTGCCGTAGTTGTGCCCCTCCCCTTATGCCCATGGTATCTCTAAGGCGTAATTATGTACGCCTGGTACCAGTATCGCCATTTGGCGGGGGCTGGGGTTGGGACCACACTGCTATGCTTGCTCGGAACGTGCCAGCCGGATTTGTTGTAGGTTACTTCGGGCTCGCTTGACATTGTCCGGACGTTTGACGCCTGGATTGGAGAACTGCCTTGAGAGGCTACTCTGTACTTCTGCTGCCAGGGCCGCCGTGTGCTCCTCCGTTTGGAGAGAGTGTTCGGTGTTTCCATTTACCGTGATGACTCCGCAAGGTCCTAGCATCTTGAGCTTGAGATATGCGTAGTGCGGCACCGCATTGAATTTTGCAAATGCGGTTCGTCCAAGCAGGGCGTGATAGCCGCTGCTGAATGGGACTATGTCGAAGATTAACTCTTCGCTCCGGAAGTTATCCGGGGATCCGAAGACCACTTCGAGTGTAACCGAGCCTGTACAGCTGGCCTCTACACCTAGTATGACGCCTTTGAAGGTTGTCTTTGTGGGTTTAATCCATGAAGGATCGATGCCCATTTTTCGCACTGTGTCCTGGTAAAGCAGGTTCAGGCTGCTGCCGCCGTCCATTAGGACTCTGGTAAGGTGAAATCCGTCGATAATTGGGTCGAGGACCAATGCGGCGAATCCGCCGTGACGGATGCTGGTGGGGTGGTCCCTTCGATCGAAGGTGATCGGGCAGGAGGACCATGGGTTGAACTTTGGGGCGACTGGCTCCAACGCATAGACGTCCTTGAGAGCATGCTTCCGCTCCCTTTTGGGGATGTGGGTTGCGTATATCATTTCACCGTC
>NC_041381.1:685983272-685994075 GCF_002162155.2 Triticum dicoccoides | reverse complement strand
GGCGGCCGGGGCCCCTCCTCGTCATCGCTATGTAGCCCCTTGTCTCTGGTTTCGGCGCTTAACCTGCCTGCCTGCTTGAACACCCAACAATCCATGTTGGTGTGATTGGTTGGCTGTTCGGGGGTGCCGTGTATCTGGCACGAGCGATCGAGTATCCGGTCTAAGCTGGATGGGCCCAGAGGGTTTCTTTTGAATGGCTTCTTCTGCTGACCGGGTTTAGAGCCTCTGAATCCGGCATTGACTGTCGTATCTTCAGTATTATCGCCGTTAATGTGGCGCTTATGCTTGTTACGACGTGACCTGCCATTGTTGTCCTTGGTATCCGAATTGCCAGGGCTCTTGGTTATGTTATTGCTACGAGCTAGCCAGCTGTCTTCTCCCGCACAAAAGCGGGTCATGAGTGTCGTGAGGGCTGCCATAGATTTTGGCTTTTCCTGTCCTAGGTGCCGGGCAAGCCATTCGTCTCGGATGTTGTGCCTGAAGGCTGCAAGGGCCTCGGCGTCCGGACAGTCGACTATTTGATTTTTCTTGGTTAGGAACCGTGTCCAGAATTGTCTGGCTGATTCCTCTGGCTGTTGGATTATGTGACTTAGGTCATCGGCGTCTAGTGGTCGCACATAAGTGCCCTGGAAGTTGTCAAGAAATGCGGATTCCAGGTCCTCCCAACAACTAATTGACTCTGCTGGCAGGCTGTTAAGCCAATGTCGAGCTGGTCCTTTAAGCTTGAGCGGGAGGTATTTGATGGCGTGTAGATCATCACCACGGGCCATGTGGATATGAAGCAGATAATCCTCGATCCATACCGCAGGATCTGTTGTGCCATCGTATGATTCAATGTTTACGTGTTTGAAGCCCTCGAGGATTTTATGATCCATTACTTCGTCTGTGAAGCATAGTGGGTGTGCGGCGCCGGTGTACTGGGCTATATCACGACGCAACTCGGATGAGCTTGGTCTGTTGTATTCGGCCGGGCCGTACTTATTATGTCCGGCGTGACGGTTAGCGTCACGTGAAGCGGGGCGCCCATGCGATCCGTAGATCGATCTTGTTTGCCTTGCCTTATCTTCCAAGATGTCTCGCAGGTCCGTTGCGTCTCCCCGTACTCTAGTATTTTTTGAGCGGTGCTGGGGTGCGGCTTGGGTCGAGGGCCTGAAGGCCTCTCTATCGCGCCACGGGGTGGCCGATCGGGCGCATCGTACGCTGGTGATGTAGGCTTAGTTGCTTCCTCCTCAAGTTGGGGTAGCAGCATGTGCTTTGGGTAGCTCTTGGATGGGCGTTCTAGTTTATACTCTTCGGCCGCCAGGACTTCGGTCCATCTGTCGGCTAGCAAGTCTTGGTCAGCTCTAAGTTGCTGCTGTTTCTTCTTGAGGCTGCTTGCCGTGGCCACAAGCCTGCGTTTGAAACGGTCTTGTTCGACGGGATCCTCTGGCATGACGAATTCGTCGTCGTCGAGGCTTGCCTCGTCTTCGGAGGAAGGCATATAATTGTCGTCCTCAACCTCTCTGTCGGCCGCTCTCTCATGAGGGCTGGCTCCTTCGTCCTCCTGCACTGAATCCTGATGGAGGGGGTTGTCTTCGGCACTGTCCGGCGTGTTGTTATCTCCGGTGCCGGAATCGCCATTTTTGCTTTGGCGGGACTTAGAGCGGCGCCGCTGACATCGGCGCTTGGGTTGCTTCTTGGAGGTATCATCCTCCGTTTTTTCCTCGCCATCCCCTGCTTTAGGGGTGTCCACCATGTATATGTCATATGATGAGGTGGCTTTCCAGTTCCCTATAGGTGCTGGTTCTTGATCGTCTCCTTCATCGGCGTCCATGCCGTCGATGTCTTCGGAGTCAAAGTCGAGCATGTCGGTTAAATCGTTCACAGTGGCTATGAAGTGGGTGGTGGGTGGGCTTCGAAATTCTTCATCGTCCGCATCCCAACCGTGTTGGCCGTAGTTCGGCCAGGGCTCTCCTGACAAAGAGAGAGACTTTAAATAATTCAAGATATTGCCAAAAGGCGAGTGCTGAAAGACGTCCGCGGCACTGAACTCCATGACCGGAGACCAATCGGGCTTAGTCGGAAGAGGTGCGGGATTTACGGAGTCCGGAGTGGAGTCCGGCACCTTGGAGTCACGGGCCTTGCGAAGGACTAGGCTGGTATCCGGCTCTATCGCCGTAGAGGTTGCAGCTTCCGGGGCGGCGTCCAACCGTCCATCCCCGACGAGCGTAGTGGGCTCCGAGCTAATGGTCGGAGCGGACACCTGAGCGACGCTCTGGGCGTTGTCCGGTGGCAGAGCTAAATCATGCCCATCGAGACAGTGCGGCGCACCCGGTTGTGGCTCGAATCTGTCGAAGATCAAGTCCCCGCGGATGTCGGCCGTGTAGTTTAAGCTTCCAAACCTGACCTGATGGCCAGGGGCGTAGCTTTCGATCTGCTCCAGATGGCCAAACGAGTCGGCCCGCAGTGCGAAGCCGCCGAATACGAAGATCTGTCCGGGGAGAAAAGTCTCATCCCGGACCGCATCGCGATTGACTAGCGAAGAAGCCATCGGGCCTAAAGGCGACGACACAGAGGAACTCTCAATGAAAGCACCAATGTTGGTGTCAAAACCGGCGGATCTCGGGTAGGGGGTCCCGAACTGTGCGTCTAGGCGGATGGTAACAGGAGACAAGGGACACGATGTTTTTACCCAGGTTCGGGCCCTCACGATGGAGGTAAAAACCTACTCCTGCTTGATTAATATTGATGATATGGGTAGTACAAGAGTAGATCTACCACGAGATCAGAGAGGCTAAACCCTAGAAGCTAGCCTATGGTATGATTGTTGTTCGTCCTATGGACTAAACCTCTCCGGTTTATATAGACACCGGAGAGGGCTAGGGTTACACAGAGTCGGTTACAATGGGAGGAGATCTTCATATCGTATCGCCAAGCTTGCCTTCCACGCCAAGGAAAGTTCCATCCGGACACGGGACGGAGTCTTCATTCTTGTATCTTCATAGTCCGGGAGTCCGGCCAAAGGTCATAGTCCGGCCAACTGGACACCCCCTAATCCAGGACTCCCTCATCTGTGTTCGGCTCTAACGCTGATAAGTATACGGCCTCCATGGCGGGGTCCATCCACCCGTCCTCCGATAGTGCGATCTGCTCCGGATCTAAGGCCGGGGCAGCTGTAGGTGCGATCTCCCGAACACCGCCCGATGGCAGATCTAAGTCATGCTCGTCGTGGCTGTTGGCGCACCTGACATGGGCTCGAATCCGTCGAAGATCAAGTCTCCGCGGATGTCGGCAGTGTAGTTCAAGTTTCTGAACCTGACCTGATGGCCAGAGGCGTAGCTATCGATCTGCTCCAGATGGCCAAGCGAGTTGGCCCGCTGTACGAAGCCGCCGAATACGAAGATTTGTCCGGGGAGGAAGACCTCACCCTGGATCGCATCGTTGCAGATGATTGAAGGAGCCATCAAGCCTTATCGTGACGGCACGGTGGAACTCTCAATGAAAGCACCAATGTCGGTGTCAAAACCGGCGGATCTCGGGTAGGGGGTCCCTAATTGTGCATCTAAGGCTAATGGTAACAGGAGGCGGGGGACACAATGTTTACCCAGGTTCGGGCCCTCTCGGTGGAGGTAATACCCTACTTCCTACTTGATTGATCTTGATGATACGAGTATTACAAGAGTTGATCTACCATGAGATCGTAGAGGCTAAACCTTAGAAGCTGGCCTATGATTACGATTGTTTTTGTCCTACGGACTAAACCCTCCGGTTTATATAGACACCGCAGGGGGCTAGGGTTACACAGAGTCGGTTACAGAGAAGGAAATCTACATATCCGATTTGCCAAGTTTGCCTTCCACGCAAAGGAGAGTCACATCCGGACACGGGACGAAGTCTTCAATCTTGTATCTTCATAGTCCAATAGTCCGGCCAAAGTATATAGTTCGGCTGTCCGAGGACCCCCCTAATCCAGGACTCCCTCAGTGTCGCCTTGGCTGATTACTGCAGCAATGGTAGCCCTTTTTCTTCCCAAGCTCAGTTCCTTGCAGCCAGGGAGTGAAGCCGACCAGGTTATTACTTTCTTTTGATGATGAGTTTGCAAGTAGGGATGGTGAACTTTGTAGTACGGTGACTAAAGGATTAGTGGACTTCCTTCTGCCTTCTCTATTCTCCGGGGAACAACGGAGGCGAGCGGCTCTTGCCATTAATTAGCAGAGGTACTCCATGTTCATTGTCTCCATTGTAGCTGGTTAGCCTATCTGTGCTTCGGATCTATTAATCTCAACCGCCATGGGTGAGCCACCCCTTTCATCTTCTCCACATTCTCCATGACACCTATTTCCGGCGTGAGCTTAGTTTTTGATTAAGTCAACATGCTGGCACCTCCCGTCTCATAGAGCTGGTAGCAAAACAAAGTTGGTTGGGATGAATGTGGAGCCCTCAATGTTTGCCGGTGCTTATTTACATTCTCTCATGTATCAGGTTAGTCCAAGTTACCGCAACTAATGTCTTGCTGCTTTACCGCCATAATATTTTGCAGATTCTGATAACATTGTGCACATATCCATAGTTCCATGTCTCGGGTTAACAAGGAACACGGTAATCTGATTGATTCTTAACTTGATGTGCCCTGGTAGGGCACCATCTATAACCTCTATCTCTTTTGATATTTTTTGTTAGAGATCTATGTATACACACAAAAGGGGCACTAGATTCACTGAAACCCAAAGTTAAAAAAACTTACTGAATTCTTGCAATGATTTGTATTTTTTGCATATGCTTTCAGTGGACAGATTATAAACATAGCATGATTGTTCTTTTTTCAAATGAAAAAAAATTATATCCCTAACTTTTTCCACTAACTGTGACCTTATATGATTAGCGAATGTACATACATGTACATCTATTATTGATATTATATCTGTTAATATTCAATCCAAATTGCTCACACTATGAATGTCGCAGCAATGCGGAGGGTATTATCTAGTTAAAATTATGATGACATCTTCCATGGTTATCATTATTCTTTATAGCATACATGTCATCATAATAATCATCATAGATAGCAACTTTGTTCTCATAATCAATTGAAACCTCTTCCGAAATAGTGGATTCATCACTAAATAAAGTCATGACCTCTCCAAATCCACTTTCATAAATATTATAAGATTCAACACCCTCCAAAATAGTGGGATCAATACTACCTAGAGTTGACACTCTTCCAAACCCACTTTCATCAATATAATCATCATAAATAGGAGGCATGCTACCATCATAACAAATTTGCTCATCAAAACTTGGGGGACTAAAAATATCATCTTCATCAAATATAGCATCCCCAAGCTTGTAGTTTTGCATATCATTAGCATCATGGATATTAAAAGAAATCATACTAACAACATTGCAATCATGCTCATCATTCAAAGTTTTTAATGTTGGAGTACATGCTTGTTGCTTTTTTTTTCCCGCTGAGCTCCTATCAAGCAAGCATAAGAAAGAAGTATATATGTTTCTTTGATAATCCCCAAGTGCATGGAATTATTGTAGAACTTCCCAATGATGGAGGTGGTAAGTATGAATTGTCGAACTCACAAGAAGCTAAAGGTAGGATTGATATTCTCTTAGGTCCTATATATCATTGATATAACCCTACATACAGCGATCGTTTGCTTTTATCTGGAAACAAGAAATAAATCTATGCGGTGGTTATAAAATGATAGGGTTGCTAGATAATAAAGAATGTGTAAATAAAGTTTAGGTGATGTTTAAGTAAAGTACAATAAATTACAAATTGCGGGTGTGGAAAAGCGGTGGTAGGATGTGCAAAATTGTCCCTAGGTAATTAGCTAAGTTCGATTATCATCATTGATTTTTTTATATGTGGGAAAAGCCTCGACTAACATACTATCCATACTTGGAATCATACGTACTTATGATTGAAACTATTAGCATGCATCCGTAAATACCATTCTTTAAGGTAAACCCAACCATGGAATTGAGATATATTGGTCCCCCTTCAATCCCATATGCATCAATTTCGATGGTGTGGTGAGGTTTTAGTCACTCTTGCTGATGTATGCATAGTCGTATCAAAATACTACTAAACCTAAGGTGTGATCCACGTGTGCTCTCATATGATGGGAACCAAAGGACAGTAACATAACACCATGCAACTCATACCAATCACATCAATTCACTAATTAACCCATATGACAAAATTAATCTACTCAGTTATAATAGCGATGACAAAAATCATTAGATAATAATTCATAGCATCAAAACCCATGTTCAAGTAGGGGATTATAGAGGTTTGCGGGAGAGTGGACTACTAAATAGAGAGGGAGGAAGGTGATGGAGATGTTGATGAAGACGGTCAAGTTGATGGAGATGATCGCCATGATGATGGTTCCTCGGGCGACACTCCGACGCCACCGAGAGAGAGGGAGAGAGAGAGGCCCCCCTCATCCTTCTTATTCCATGGCCTCCCCCCTAGATTGGGATAGCTTCCCCCCTCTATTATGTGGCCTCCATGGCTCCCAGAGGGGCGAGAGTCTCTCCAAGATTAGATCTCTCTTATATTTGTTTCGACACTTTTTTTAGGCCGGCCATCATTTCTTTTATATCCAGAGATCTGTAAATCCAATTGCGATTAAAATTTAAGGATTTTCATAAAATTAGCTTCCTTTCTGCCAAAGTAGAACCCTAACCGACTTAGGGGTGAGCCATGCGGGACCCTGGCGCAGGTAGGGGGTACCTACGCCATGAGGCCACGTGGCACCCTCGTGGCTCCCCCGACCTACATCTTCTAGATACGGGAGTATTTTATTCCACAAAAGTTTCTATGTCATTCCGACTCCGCAGTAGAAAATAGGAACTGATCTTTGGCACTGGAGTAATAGGCCAGTACAAATAAAAATAATATAAGTTGTAGCTAACAATATGTAAAAGTGGTATGATAACAACATGAAACAATCAAAATTATACATACATTTGAGACGTATCATTCTTGCATTGCTAAGTGCTCATCCTAGAACACAGTTTGTATCTCATATGATTTTAATTGCGTGCAAACCGTCGTTCCATCAAAAATATTTCTTAAGATTATAACATGTCACATTACTTTGCAACATCACTTGCTCCATGTTTGTCACTTGATTTAATACATGAGGTAACTTCAGATATCACTTGATTGCTGAAAAGTAGAAGTGCGGGCTTTAAAATAACCCGAATGGATATCGAGATGGTTGGTGGTTTAAGGTATATGCTTTAGGATTCAAACTGTGAATGCAAGCTTAGATGTGCAGTTTATGGAACCTTACTCATCATTACTCATTTGATTTACTTAAATGTGTGACCTTCAAATTTAGCTATACCAAATCGGCGCAGGTGATGCCGTCGAGTTGGGTATGGATAAGCATATTGTAGGGGTTTCAATGATGTCGACAGCATGGGTGTTGAGAACGATGATCTTGTTGACGAGGATGCTCCCGCGGACCTCATTACCGACACCGATTTTGGTGAGCGTGGCCATAGCAGCGCCATCGCCATGGCCGGAGTGTCTGACACGCAATCGATGCCAACGATCTTGTAGCATGCCTCTGTCATAGTGTTATTATGCAGCACCTGAAGTAAAGACTCGAGTTGCTCCACCGTGATAACAAACACGAGATCCGTCTCCATTGCGCGTCCGCTTGACTTGTACTGGTGTTAGTTGGTTGGGCGTCATGGGCTCTCACACCTCATCCTCTTCCCTATCTGGATGGCCTAAAGAATAAAATGAGCTACAATGCTACAACAAATCAGCGATCCTCAAAATTGCATGCGATTGGTCAGCACCACTAGCATCATGTCACGCCTATCGGACATCATCGATCTGTGTCTTATATTTCGATTTAACATTTCTTTTTTATGACTTCCACTTCTCGATTCCGGCCCGGAGAAGTGACCGACCACAACCATATTTTTTTGTGTCAAAGACAAAAGGCTACACGCAAATTCTCATTGGATCTCGGTTGTTCTTAACAGCAATGGTTATTCATTTAATTCTTCGGGTAGCACCACCAGATCTTAAAAAGCTGGAAATTCTCATATTTCGACAGAATGAAGTAAAAAACTAAGGACTTTTCCAATACTGTCAGCAGCCCCGTCTAAAGCAATTTTAGCAGCTCCAGCACCTCTCAAATACTTTCTAAAGTATTGGGATACATCTTGTTTTGATCCTTAATATTAGTCTTGCATCTTGTTGACCATCTAGAAATAACCTCTTCTTTTCAATTCTCTTTCAGCAACCAAGATGTTTCAAACCAGAATTTATATGGGGTGAAAGTTCTATTCTCCCCCTTCTACCAATAAAAAAGATTCATGATCAGACATGTTTGTCGCTGACCACACCCAAACCCAATCGAGCTATGACGTCAACTCCATTGGTTGATCTATAGTATAAAGATATTTGGTGGGTGTTTGTATGTGGTCTTCTACATACAAAATTTAAACCCATTTTCTTAATGTTAAAGAATTAAAGAAATTACATGCATGTGCACTACACATTACAAAATATAAATGATAGTATTCTGCCATATTTATATTGATCTTTTTTACTTCCTTAAAACTTAGGTTCTTGTTATTGTTAATACATCCTTCGAATAATACATTTAACTATTATCTTTATTTATATCTAGCAATGTTTAAAATGTGAATACTATTTTATGTATAATGGTTGAAAATTGTCGTATTTTCCAAATATTTATCATTTTGAATACAAGTCCTAAACTGGTTTGCACTTTTATGTTCTTCAAATACTTGTTTTTTAATTTTGCTTGGGATGCTTGTAAAATTCTTATGGATTTCACCATGAATCCAAGCAAACAAATATTGTCATGTTACTCCAAAAATATAGTTCAAACTTTTCATGTATCGTGTATTGATATATGAATAGTATTCCATAATATCATCCATTTTCAATGGAACTTGGCAGAGTGTTTTGGAGTGTGAGAATCCAACAAATAATTTTCGTGATGCTTTTTAGTACTGGACTATCAAGTTCAAATGTATTAACTAATTTATAATATCTAGAATGTACACAATGTAAGCAACTTGTATGTTTCCGAGTCCCTTCTTCCGGTCTCATTTGTTGGTGGTGCTCATTTCTTTTTATTGGGCGGATACATAGTTAGGTATTGGCGCACGCGTGGTACTTACTTTGTATCAAAATTATACGATTTGTGTGTTCAAAAAAAGTCCGGTTTGTGCATGCATGGGTAATTTTAATACGTAGTTCCATAATTTTTAATATTGAGTTGTTATTGTTGAGTCAACAATAGATTAAGGGCTGTCATGGTGAGTAGTTGCAACACAGTATTAAGCCTCCTTTGGTTCATTGCATAGGAATATCAGAGGAATAGGAAAGCTATAGGGTTTGAGATGTCATGTATCCCAAATCTTATGAATAAGGATAACATAGGGTTGGAAAATAGATGTCATTGGGTCTGAGCTCACGTTTCTTTTCCTTTGCAATATGAATGATAGGAAACAAACCTGAAAAAAAATTGAGAGAAAGAACCAAACCTGAATAGAATATGATTCTATTCCATCGGAACAAAGGGCCCCGAAGAAAATTTTCCTACAAAAATCTTCTCCTGTAGAATTCCTATAAAATTTATGTAAATTAGAGGAGGCCTTAGTGGAGTTGTGTACGGATGCTTTATAGAGAAGGCCGTCCACCACCTTTTCATCAACCTCCATGGGATCATATTCGACAACCACCTCCGCCACCTCGGTGGTGAAGTGGGATGAAGGATTTCGGCGGAATGGTTGACATGGAAGTAGAACAGACGATGCTGCAGACGAGTAGGGAAGATGAAGCGTGATGGGTTATGATTATTTTGTACATGGACCGAACAGAAAATAGGGGCAAATTTAGTTGGTTAACCACATAATTAACTTTTGGCACCATTCTTTTGAGGGAATCCAAAAGAAAGTTTGCGCGCTTTTTTTCTCGTGAACAGGGTGGGGTATATTTTGACCAGAACTTAAATGTGCATACTCGGCCACACAAACATGTATGCATCTTTTCTTGTCTTGTTTTTCGGAATATTACATCGGTTTTGTCCCCGGTAAACCCGGAAGGGGTTTAAAATGCTCCAGTATAATAATTTCAAGGTTTAGGGAATCTTGACAAAAAGCATGCAATTTTATTAAAACCTTTTAATAATAGTTATCTCTCGAACTAAGACATGTTTGGTGGCCACACATTGTCAAACTCTCATAAGTGTGGCAAAAACGTCTTACATTAGTTTACAGAGAGAGTACTACACAGTGCCCACCATATCGAGCCATCTGCTGCCACCGTGCTCTGTTTCATGACCTTTGAACTCTTGCTGAGTTGCGAGGATAGCTACCGTGAAATGAGCTTTTTAGAGCTTCGTTACGAAGATCCTTCAATCAGGCCGGTGCAGTTAGGTAAAGCAGCTGCTTGTCCATGTGCGTACGTATTTTAAGGAAGATATGCTTTATCGTTGGTTTCTGGTTGAATCATTTCACTAGCACTGAGAAAGATGCTTAGGTTCTAAAGTAGTTTTCGGCCATATGTCCATCCACCGGGAGAACAGAGTACTACTGACTCAATTCGATCCAACAAAAGAGAAAGTGCACTCACGATTAAAGCCATGATGGAGCCCTCCCAGGAAAGAAATTTTGTCATGATGGAGTACGTCCTTTATTTTGCTGGGGCATGTCTACATTTTTAGGTTGCTTATGGAATTATCGATATACGTCTGTAGTTTTCTCATCAACATGTACCTTTTTCCAACGGAAGAGAAAACCCCA
>NC_041381.1:685970066-685983008 GCF_002162155.2 Triticum dicoccoides | reverse complement strand
TCCGCAATTGCTTCGGCATCGCACGATGGATTAAAGTTAATTCTCGTCTCTCGACCATTTGTGTACTAAGTTTTGGTTAGCTTTTTGTGTCGTGGTGTTATCGTTCCAGCGTGATGGTGGTGTTGTCTCAAATTAAAGTCATGTGGCCCCAATTTAGTTTTCATGGCATTTTTGTGTGTGTGTGTGTTGTTAAGGGGCTTGGGATTTAACTCCTCCTCCTCCTCCTTCAAGAAAGAAAGTTAGGGTTTGTGGCTCTCGCCGGCGTCGGCGCAGGTCCGCATCATCTCCGGTGGCCCTAGGGCCATGGAGGCGCGGTGGATCCTGGCAAGGGCCGGCGGGAGGGCTCCGTTTTTAGTCGTTTTTTTCAATCTTGTTAGGTTTTGTGTCCTACTCAGGAAGGCGAGACGGCGGCGGCTCCCTGAAGATGAAATAAAGGTCTCCCCGCCTAGCCCTCGTTCCGGCGGTGCGTCTAGCATCGTTGGTGGGCGTGTGGAGGTGTGTCTCTGGCAAATCTATCTTTGGTGGATTTGCTCGGATCTCGTCGTTGTTCATCTACGTTCGTGTGTCTTCGGTTTGGATCCTTCCGATCTACGTTATTTTTCATCGGCGGCGGTTGCTGTTCTGGGGTGCTGGTTCTTTGGGGCCTTAGCACGACGACTTCCCGACTGTCTACTACAACAAGTTGTGCCCGGCTTCGGCGATGGAGGGGCGATGACGGCGGCGCGCCTTCGCCTCGCTTCGGTGCTTGTAGTCGTTGCTAGGTGGTCTACGAATCTGGATGTAATTTTTATTTCTGGTATTCGTTGTACTGCCATGATTGAAGATGAATAGATTGAAAGTTTTTTCGCAAAAAAAAAGGGGCTTGGGATTTTAAGAGCCCTGCTTTTTTCATGGATAACGAGTTGTTCGGTGTGTGGGTGCGGCTAAATAGACCCGTTGGTGGAAAACATTGTCTTATGCATATGCCCTTCTTCCGAGACTCCGTGAGCAAGGTTGACAATCAACACCCTAGTCAAACGATATATACATGACTGTGTGTCTATATCGATGCATCGACCCGCTGATATGCTCTTTGTCGTTGATAATCTCCATTATACACGACAATCTGCTATTACTGTGGTTCAATGAGATTTGCTCCTTCACTGGCTTTTATAGATACCATAATAGTTGCAAGTTCTCAATATTGTCCATTCCTGACATGAGCTATAGTAACGTAACGATTCTCGATATTGTCCATTCCATGTTGTTAAGGCCTGATGCGTGAACACATTACTTTTGGAAAAGTGCGCTTGAATAAAGTTGACCACAGGGATCATGTTCTTTTTTAAAAGAAGGTTGAAACCCTTGGCCTCTGCATCCAAGGATTCACACAACCATCTTTATTAAATTATCCAACAGAGTCTGATAAAATAAATACATGGATCAATCCAAAATCATCTTTCTAGCGACCTATGCCGCTACACTTACAAGGTAGATGATATGCTTTGATCTCGCACCAACACACATAATCTAACCCGATGGCCTCGCCAAGCCGCCCCACGGGGAGCTGAGAACATCAACCGATTTAGCAGATGATTGAAAAAGGGTAACTCGTATCATAATGAAAAAGAACACCACCATGCCTAAACAATCTTAAGCAAACTTTTTCTCACCTGTTCACTCTAACCTTTCTCGAAAGAGCAGCTAGCCAGGAATCTAGAAACAAAATTACAATACCTTCAAGCTTACACTCCATTTCAGCCTCATCATCCACTGGAATTAACCCCACACCAAACCAATCTCCGAGGCTAACAAATCTCCCCTGCCTTGTCATATTCCCTTCTTCTGAGACTCTTGAGCATGGTCAACACCCTAGTCGAAAGATATAGACATGATTGTGTGTCTATATCGAGGCATCGACCCCGCTGATATGCTCGGTGTGGTCGGTAATCTCCATTGTACGCAACAATCTGCTATTACCGCGCTTCAATGAGATTTGGTTCTGCCTTTCTAGATGCCATAATAGTTGAAATTTCTCAATATTGTCCATTCCATGTAGTTGAGGCCTGATGCGTGAACGCAATATTTTTGGAAAAATATGATTGAATAAAAGAATTTGACGATAGAGGTCATGTGACGCAGATGATTGAAAAACAGTAACTTCTATCATAAACAAAAAGACCTCCACCATGCCTATAAACAATCTTAAGTAAGTAAACTTTTTCTCACCTGTTTGCTCTAACCCTTCTCAAAAGAGCAGACAACTTGCAATCTTCAAACTAAAATGACAATGCTAGCTTGAAGCTTACACTACATTTGAGCCTAATCAGCCACTCAAATTAACCCCACATACCAAATCAATCTCCCACTCCGAGGCCAATAAACCTCCCCTGCCATGTCACTCTCACTGCTTTTTTTTCTTAACGGCTGCCACTCTCTTGTATCTTCATCTCTTCTCAGCCGTCCATTATCTCACCTGCCGTCGATTTCTCCTGCCTGCCACGGCCTGCGTCCCTGTCCACCATTTCCTCGCAAGAAAACAAGCCCAGGATCAGAGCTCCGGCCCATGCCAAGAACAAGAAGCTCCTCTCTCCTTCCTCCTCCCTCTCTCTCTTCTGCTTTTGGTGGGGGCTCTGCTCCGCTCACTGCTCACTGCTCACTGCTCCCCACCCCACCCAGTACAAAACCACCACCGCTACCTAGCTTCGGAGACACAGCAGTAGACCACTACTGGACACAACACTCTCTGCCTGCCTCCATAGCTAGTGAAGCAGAGCGCGCCATTGCCTTGCTTGCAGAGCGAAGCAGAGGTCGCCATGAGAGCCATCGCGGCGGCGAAGGGCCCGCACGGGCACGACCCCATGTCGTCCTCGAGGAGGCACTTCAGGTGGCCGGTCCTCGGCAAGAGCGGCAGCCGTGGCGCCGGCGCGGCCAGCGGGGACGAGGGGTACGTGAGGGGCTCGGAGGCCGAGGAGGAGGAGGAGGAGGACGAGCGCGCCATGGCCTTCTCGTCCGCCTGCCCGTCCTTCCACTCCGAGGACTTCGTGTCCCCTCCCAAGAAGCCGGCGCCGCAGGAGGAGAAGCAGCCGAAGCAGCAGCAGAGGAAGAAGGTCCGGACGGCGGTGGCGCGGCTGCGGTCGGCGCTGTCGGCGGCCGTGTCGGGGCGGCGGCGGCAGGTGGGGCTGGGCGCGCGGCTCACCGGCACGCTCTACGGCCACCGGCGCGGCCACGTGCACCTGGCGTTCCAGACGGACCCGCGCGCGTGCCCGGCGCTGCTGCTGGAGCTGGCCGCGCCCACGGGGGCCCTGGTGCGCGAGATGGCGTCCGGCCTGGTGCGCATCGCCCTCGAGTGCGAGCGCGCCAAGGCGGCCGCCGGGGGCGGCGACGGGGGCGGGAGGAAGCTGGTGGAGGAGACGGTGTGGCGCGCGTACGTGAACGGGAAGAGCTGCGGGTACGCGGTGCGGCGCGAGTGCGGGGGCGCGGACTGGCGCGTGCTCCGCGCGCTGGAGCCGGTGTCCATGGGCGCCGGGGTGATCCCCGCGGCGAGCTGCGGCGGCGGGGAGGGCGACGTGATGTACATGCGCGCCCGGTTCGAGCGGGTGGTGGGGTCCCGCGACTCGGAGGCCTTCTACATGATGAACCCCGACAGCAGCAGCTCCGGCTCCGGCATCAATGGCGGGCCCGAGCTCAGCGTCTACCTCCTCAGAGTCTGATCGGCCGGCGGCCCGGCACGGTGGATGGTCGACGTCACGCGCCAGCCAGCAGCGCTGGTCATCAACTCAATTGGCGTTTTTTCGTTTCTGTGCATTCGGTTCGTGGAAACGGGTTAGACTTGATGGGGCGTTTACGCTCGTTGGAAGCGTAAATTCGGTTGGAACTTGGGAACCAAATACTACGTTTTGTTGTTTAGCAAGCAGGGGAGTCATTTGCTAATGTTGGATGTAATGATTCTGTAGATTGAGATGAATAGTTTGGATGGACTCCGGACAATGAATTGGAGTGGTAGTAGCCCTACCAGTAGTACCACGCATGTTGTCATCATCAATAAAATAGTTGTATTATCATCGGGCATCATGTAGTTTTGTCCTTCATTTTGTATGAAAATATCTTTAGTCCTCTTTGATTCTAATATTTTGTTAGGAACTTCGAAATTCTTATATGTTTCACAAAATTTCTTTGGGTTTTTCTTGATGCAATCAAGCAAACCAAAAATCGTATAAGATTCAAGTGTACATGACATTTAGACCTTTCAAATCGATTCAAGGGCTTTTACGGGATGCTGGTCCTTAGGGACACCATTCATGAAAAATGTTGGTCCTTAGGGTCACGTTCATGGACACTTCTCGGCTGGTTTATTGACAAGGTCAAGCCGACTTCGACAAAGAAGCGGCACATATGTGGTTCATTCCGAAGACGGTAGTGGCTCTTCGGTGGTCCATTGTCTTCATGTAAAAAATTATCATCTTCATGTAAAAAATTATCATAACTGTTGTGAACGCTCGAGGGGTCAAATTTGTCCATTATGATTGTAAATGCCCTTATTCATATACCATCAGTCGGTTGTCAGAGGTGCAGAATGTGAAAACACGTTACGTTGTGGACTGATAGACAGGTACTTACGTCCATGCAAAAAAAAAAGGTACGTACGTTTTTTTTTTGAGACAAAAAAGGTACGTACGTAGCAACAAGTTTTCTCCACCCTTCTCAAAAGACTCAATTTTTACCACTTTGTGGTGGGCCGCCCTCGCTCTAGCATTCAGCCTTTTCCTTTACTCTCTTTTGCCGTCCCGTTTGTTTACTGTGCGTCCTGTCCATTCGATTACCAATCACCTGCTCATGCATTCGCTCAAAAGGAGAAAAAAAAACATGCTCCAAATCATTTGAAAAACAAACACAAGGTTAGAAACCCATTTGCAAAAATAGCCAAAACAAAACACACACACACACACACAATATGAATAAGAGATCTCTATGAATAACGGGAGAGCAAACCGTTTTGTGCGATCTTCTGCCTTCTCTCGCCACCAACAACGCTGTGGGTCCTCGTCCTCTCTGTCTGCCGCTCGAGCGGCGGGAGTGGACGGTGACCCCGGCAGTTTTTCTTCGGTAGGAAGATATGATAGGCATAGTTTTTTTGTTAGAGATGTTGCATCAATGGTGGAGACGGCGCCACGTCGGAATAATTTGCTTCTGTTCTTTTTCCATCTCGATGGCGTTCTAATGGATGGCACCGAGAAGCGGGTGGCTCGGTCTTCTTGCCGGTCTTTAGATCCGGCGAGAATTGTGTCCTATGGTCGACGCAGAACACTCTCTTGGGTGGCGTTGGCGTTGTCTGGTATGGTTGTGTTTGGTGTCTTGCAGTGGCGTGTGTGGGTGGCGGCAAACAACGGTGTTCCTCTTCTTCGACCGCGTCGGATGAAGTTGACGGTGCTGCGATGGCGAAGAACCCCGGCCGACGTGCCACAAAGACCCGGCCTCGTCAATTGCGGCGGTCCGATTCATCGGCTTGAAAATCATCCTTGTATGCAAAGGTGCTCCTCCAGATTTAGGTATGACGGCAACTCCCCTCTTTCTTCAGTGTTGCATCAGTGACAGCAGAAGACGATGGTGGACGGAGTTTTGGCGTGGCACAAAATTCTGCTCGGTTGAAATTCTAGTTTTAATCCTTGTGGAGTCTTTGTTGCAATATTGCAAGACATCTACGACGTCTCATGCGGTGACATTATGTATGTCCCATGTGGTCACATTGTGCGTACTCTTTTTGTATACCGTTTTTCAAATGAAATATATGTTGTTACATAAAAAAAAGAATAACGGGACACCCGATCAAAGCTAAGCACCGATGCCTGAGAAACCACAACAAAGAAACCATGTGAGGACGTCGGTCCTTGAGTGGCATGTGGAGTGGTCGAAGCTGCCGGGGCGAGAGCGGGCTCTTTGGTTGCTGGTGACACAAAGACGACACGGGCCGTGGTCCCTGCGCGGAGGGGCACTCGACATGGATGCATGCCTAGCCTATCCTAGCCTCTACACATACGAACGTACCTATCGCTACTGCCTAGTCGCATTTTGTTGGCCATCCCGAGGCAGCACAGCACTGCATGGCAGAAGCCGCCCATCACTCGCCCCGGTACCGTCGCACATCACTCGCACAGTGCCTGGCTGCACCTGCAGAATTCCGGGATCCCTATGCGCCAGCCGGCGACACTGCCAACGGATCCACGCAGCAGACGATAGAAAACGATATATAGAAAGAAAAAAAGCAATCAACGGAGCCATCTGGTTGCTTTGCACGCAGGGACCCCAACAGGATCCATCCATCCATCCATTTCAAGTTTTTATGCCGCCGGTGGGTGTCGCTCGCCGTCACCGCTCACCGGTCACTGGATCGTGTGATTTGGGACGGTGGAATCCCATCATCACGGCCATCATCACAGTCGACTCACAGCGCTGTTGCGCTTTGCGAGATTGGGAGCGATGATGGATGAGAAGGGTGGATTGGACGATTGCCTCGAAAAACCACAGTGAGATGAGATGCAGCACTGCATCTGCATGTACTGACGTAGTACTAGTACATAGTACACTGCGTACACTGGTCGTGAGGTAGGTCTCTGTACCAGTCCATTTCTACCGCTCCATGCAACCCGAGGTGATGTGACTATGCCGGCCCCTCTGTCGCCCCGATCAGCCTGCACAGCGTCAAAGTGTACAGATAATGCCAGCATACAACCAAAAAAAATATCAAAAACAAATGTCGGTATAAAAATGGGGCTGGGTGTCATCCCACCGATTCAATCATCAAATAAAGTTAGATATTTTTTAGACAAATAAAATAAGTAAGATAAGATAAACAACAAATCCTTAGGCCCAATCCAACTCCGGCCTTTGATAGATCCCGACGTCGAAAACTGGTATGGGACATGGGACCGCCTTCCTGCATGTCGCCCCTGTACGTTTGGGTCTCCGATTTCTCCTTTAATAGCACTAAAAAAATTCTCCTTTAATGAAAAAAACTTTTAAAGTATCTATAGTCGGACTTGGCAACACTCTTCGTATTTCCTTCTTCACATACAGTTCTCTTATATTCAACCCCTAAATTCATACAAAAGCACGCAAAATATATAGATGCGTACTACGTTCTATACTACTCAAATTTCGTCGTTGTCGGCTATGGCCGGAGCCGCATGCGCCAGAGCCGAAGCCTGGGCCGCCTACGCCACCTCCATCTGTTGCCGACGGCAACGCTTGGCCTCCGCAGCCGACTTCGAGCGGATGGAGTTCAGGATGGCGTGCTGCTCCGGCCACGCGCCCACGTCCTCCTCCATCACCGACGCCTCCTCCTCCCTCGCATCCAGCGGCGGTGCCTCCTCCTCTTCCTCCGCCGGCTCCTGCTCCTCCTCCTCCTCCTCCTCCCTCAGCACCTCCTCCTCAACCTCCTGGAAATCCTCCTCTGGTTCTAGAGGTAGCCTCGCTTCCCTACGGATCCAGACCTGATCGAAGAGGAAGAGACAGTGCTGAATCGTGTAGTAGCGGCGGCGTGGGAGCATGGCTAACGGGCTCGAGTGGCAGTGGAGGGAGGGAAGAGGCGAATGTGCTAGGGCTGGGGGCGCCGGCCGGCTTAAATAGCCGGCTACGACCTCGGGCGGCGAGCCGGAGCGGCGCCACGCGGCGGTCACACCGCGACGACAGTCGAGGCACCCGTCAGACCGTTTGGTTCCCCGTCGAGTCCGTGTGGGGCCAGCCGTCAGGCCGACGTGGCGGGCGTGCCCGGACGCCCCCATATCCGCCCCAATATTTGGGCTGGATATTGGGGGGGGGGGGTCAGCCCTGGCGTTCGAGGTCCATTTGAGGGGGCCGTCTAGGTCAAAAAACCGTGACCAGACAGTGCCGGCCATACGAAGCGGGTTTGAGAGGTCCGGCTATAGATGCTCTTACAAGGTCTAATCAGGAGGATAGGAGATGGTGAGTGGTTTTTCCCTGCTCTAGTATTTTGTGTTTTTTTTGTTTGCATAGGTTTGAGAAGAAAAAAAACGTAAACAAAATTTATTATAAAAGTGCACAAATTCTGAATTTTGAATATTTTTAAAAAACATATGTGAATACTTTTTAAATAACTGTGAAAATTTCTAAAAATCCGTGTATATTTTTCTTAATTCGTGCACTTTTTTAAAACACATAGACATTTTCCAAAATTTATAAATTTTGGAAAATGCCTATGTGTAGATTTTGTGATTTGGGGTGGTGAAATCCCGATCATCATGGACACGGAGTAGCTCTTTTGCCAAGTTGCGAGCCATGAGGTGGCGACGGGGTGCGAGCGTGCATGACGATGAATTGAGGACGGGGATTGGATGGTCTATCTACTGTTCTTCACGGCCGTCGATGAGTCAAAGACTCAACAGGTGGCATCAGTGTGCATGTACTGATGTACATCTACTCCTAGCTACTCCCTCCGTTTCTAAATATTTGTCTTTCTAGATATTTCAAAAAAGGACTACATACGAAACAAAATGAGTGAATCTACACTCTAAAATATGTGTACACACATCTGTATGTGGTAGCCATTTAAAATATCTAAAAAGACAAATATTTAGGAACGGAGGGAGTAGTATACACTGCATACGTACATGCACTGTGTGAGCGACGCGACTGTACGTGAGGAGGTAGCTAGGTCTCTGTGCAACGCAAAAAAAAAGAAAAGAAGGTAGGTCTCTGTGCGTCCCTCTACAAGTCCATCTCCTCCACTACGTGTGACGTGATATGTGATGTGATATGCCACCCTCTCTCGCCTTCATCAAGGTGCAAAGCAGCAAAGTGAACAACAACAGGCAGTTCTTCGTCTCCACGGGAGAAGCAAGAGAAAAGTTGTACTAGTTCTTTTTTTTTTTTTGAGCAATAGAAAAGCTGTAGGTAAAAACGCGATCGAAGCTCAAATGGGGTGGGTACACGAGAGTCGGTATCTCTGGTCTCTCAGTCGCTGAAGCAGGCCCAGGCCCAGGCCCATGTTGGCTTTCATTCGGCCTGCGGACTGCTGAGGCCGGCCGCGCGAGAGATCGAGTCCAGCCGCCAGCGGAGGCGAGTCTGTACGAGCGCTCCTTTTAGTACCACATTGCTTGTGGTAGGAGAATGGATGGCCAGCGAGAGTATAAGAGAGCAGCCAGGCAGACCGTGAAAGGCACGCAGCTGCGTGGTGAGCACAAAGCGAACTATTCTTTCGCCTTTTACTAAAGAATACCGTGTGCACGCCACAATAAGCAGCATACCTTAATTTTTAAAGGGTCCTTCCTCTCTTGAGTAGGGTCCCACAAATCAAAATCAGAAATTTTTGAATCTCATCTGAATGATTAAATTGTTGAGTTGGTCTTTGAAGCTTTTTGTCACACAATTTATTTGTGCTGAGAGTCCTGACCCCTTAATTTTGATTATATAGCTCAATTTACTTGCAACCATGTGGACTCTATCTAATGTTTGCTTGTACGTATCATATTTTGTTTTTTCGCTAATTTGTTTTATGAAACGACGATAGCGGGTCGTCAGATTTACTTGTTTCTTATGTGTGTTGTGCTTTCACATTTTCCTTTTCTTCCGATTTAGCTTTTTTTAGAGGATTCTTTTGATTTGGTTGAGATACTGATTGGTGTCTCCTTGGCCAACATATAACGTCTCAACAATTTAGGTAAGCACATAGAGGAATGAACTTCTGCAATGATGCGGGCAATCCAAGAACAGCGATATTGCTCAACTCACTGTTCTCTTAACAACCCCCCCCCCCTCTAGTTGAAACTTTACTCTTTCCTTCTATGTTCCCCCCGGTTTTTGGGGCCCATTTCCAGCTTACTAGTATGTTTTTTCGACATGTCAATTCACGCAGGTCATCTTGTGGTGGGTACGTTCTATAGTTGTAATTGAATGGAAGAGGAAAGGACGGTCGCTTCGGTGACCAGGGAATGACTGCATGCAAATAAAACATTTAATCACATGATTTGTTGTCAACCTATGGTGGGTCCTCCCTGTAATCGCTGATGTGGTTGGACTGATGCATGTTAAGATAAATAGGATAGTGGGGGTGAATCTCTTAGGTATATAGGATTTGATGATCTGGTTCCTCTGTGCCTTAGATACTACTCCCTCCGTCCCATGTATAAGAGTGTTTTAAACATAGAACTCATGTGACAACATCTGCTTCTATCAAAGGAGCATAAACTTCATTCCAACATGTGACACTAGGAAAGTAGTATGAAGTAAGCAAAATGAGTTCATACAGAAATCTCACAGATGCAAAATGAGTTCTGACACAAATCAAGCTTCAGACAGGAGCACATTGTGCCAAGAAGTTACAAAATATATATTTTTGAAAAATCCAGCAAATTGCTGGCTTCAATTAGATTAAGCAGAAAGCAGCGGAAGAAACAACATGGGGAGGATCCGAAGATCAAAGAGAAAAGAAAAACAGCAACCCTATTAGCCGCCGAACAACACTACCCTTACACGGCGGAACGCCATCCATCTAGTGGCGGAGCCAGGAATGATGCAAACCCCGGGCCCTATTTTTTCGACGACCTGGAAAAACTTTGGCACTTAAAACTACCTCATATCATTTTTAAAAACACCTGATGCGAAAGCATACAAAATAAATTTTAATTTCCCAATAAATCTACAATTTAAACTTGATGGTTAATGATCCAAAAAATAGATAAAACATGGCAGAAGTACAGATAGTAATATGAGAATACAAACAAATACTAAATCAATTGATTACTTCATCGGTGCATTCCATAACTTATTAATGCTAGAAGAACCAACACCTTCAAGGCATTAAAAATGTATATAATATCATAAAAAAATAAACATCAAGTGAAACTATTATCATCGATACAAATCTAAAATCTTACCAGTTCGACGAGTTAAAAAGCCCAATTCTGTCCATCTGAAATGATAGGTGTTGACACACCCGTTGCAGACACGGGTGAAGAAAAACCTCTCCATCTTTTTTTCTCTATATAATATATGAAATGAAATTGGCAATTACATCCATTTAAGTTCAACACTACCCTATATAAATTACTGGGATACATACACACGCACACACATACACACAATTAAATTTTAGGAACACAGAGATCAATTGATATTTGTAGAACACGATACAAAGTGGAAACCATCAGGGAAAACCGGGAAAGCATCAAAGAAAAATACCAAGCTGCGTCAGTCAAGCAGCCAGCAGGAGATGGTGCGCCTCTCGCGGGCGAACGACGCGTAGGAGGGCGGTGGCCGGGAGCAGGGGGAAGTGGGACTGTGGGTGTAGTGGGTGGGCGGAGGCGGCCGGTGGACGATGCCACGGCGGCCATTAGAGGCGGCGGTGCAAGCGCTGGAGACTGATCGTGTGTGCGAGTTAGATCGGCGGCGGCGGCGGCGGCGTGAGCGCTGACAGCTCCTGTGCCTACGTTTTTTTTTTTTGAGACAAGCTCCTGTGCCTACGTGGGAGTTAGATCGTGCGTCGTGGGGAGCGCTGGAGATTGATCGTGCATGCATTTCAGGTGAGCCAGCCCATCAGGCCTTGGGTCTTCTTTCTTTTGACTGGGCTGCAACCGGGCCTGCACAAAAAAAACTACATATTTATAGCCTGTTAGATTTTCCACGCCCCGGGCCCAGCTCCGCCCTTGCATCCATCCACGGTAAGACAACGCAGCTCCGACTCCGGCGGAGAATTACAGAGAGCAAGGCAATGTTGGCGTCATGGAAGATCACCGAACGGACCACTTGTCGCTCGTCATCGCACACCACCGGTGACCCACATCGCAGCTTCGACTTCACAGCAACAAGCAGCCAAGGTAGTCTTATGGACACGCCGGAGAAGAGCCGACTACCACGACCAATGCCACGCCTCCGACAATGCTCACCACCGTTATCGTTGCCACAGAAGCCAAACCGACCCCTTGCCGGACGAACACGACCGAGCAGCACAACCTTCCCCACCTATCATTGGCCCCTCTAGCCGGTAAGGAGCTCCTGGAACGATGCCCAAGAGGTGCGACACACGTCGCCATCATCGTCCGATCCTAGGGGATCAAGGGTTTCCCCCGAACATCCTTGTGTAGTAGAGCGAGCAGGAACGCCTCAGCGACGCCTTCAAGAAGGAAGCGGCGCCCGCAGGCGTCGCCTGCCCTAGCTCAAGAGCCGGCAGAAAAGTCTTCACCCGGCACTGCACCTCCGACCACCAACCCGAGCCAGACCATCACCGCAGACAGACAGCCGGCGGCCGCCGACCCCATGCGCCCAAGATCCGCCGCAAACCACCTTCAGAACTGGATGTCGGGCCCCAGGTCTTCACCACCGCCTCCGGTCCACGCCGGATAGAGCCGCCGGCCCCATGCGCCCGATGGTCATCACGGCCTCCTCGCAGAACAGAACGCCGGGGCCCGATCTGCTTCGCACCACCCCTGGAGCCCAACTAGCCGACGGCCGCCGGTGCACAGAGCCATCTACAGCCCACGCGCCGCCGAGAAGCTGGCTCCCGCCCAACCCATCTCCTCTGCCGCAGTACCAAGCAAGACCCCGTCCGATGGCGGCCCTCTTCAGATCCAGTAGGGGCCCGCCTTGGTGCGGCGCGCCCGCGACCTGCGCGGCCACCGCATGCCCCAGGACGCAGTCATCCTTGCCTCACTGCCCGTGCCGCACAGCAGAGGAGCTCCACCATCGCGCCCAACTTGCCAGATCCGCGCCTGCCTCCGAGACGCCAGATCCGCAGCCTCTCCAACACAGCCAGGCTGCGCCGCCCTACGCGCGCCTCCCCGTGCTTGAACGCGTCCGCCCCAGCCCATGCGTGCACCAGCGCGGGAGCAACGCCCTGGATCCCGCCGAGATGGGTAGCCCGGGCTGCCGGAGCTGAGACGGGAGGAGGAAGTGCCCCCCCGCCGCCGAGCCGCGCGGGCTTTGCCCGGCAACGTCTGCCGGTGGCGGCAA
>NC_041381.1:685949734-685969907 GCF_002162155.2 Triticum dicoccoides | reverse complement strand
GGAGCCGAAGCCAGTCTCGCTTTTGTTACAAAATAAATAGTGTGCCCGCATAATTGACAAATCTCCCTACATTGGTTAATTGGGCAAAGACTGTCTATGTCAGCGGCAATATAAAGACTGTCTGCAACAGCTCAGTTAATTGGCAGGCAAATAATGATAATATCATGGAGTAGAACTGATTGTCTAATGCGTCCCTGTCCTACAAAGCGAGAGAGCCCACAACGAAGCACATACAAGACACACTTCAAGTAAGTAACACTAGCACATATGCCCCGTGCGTTACAACGGGAGACATTTTTTGCGAAAAGCATCGGGAGAGATAATTGATGTGTCCATCAAGACGTTCTCCACAACAGTGGCACGACATAGTAGAGAGCTGTGGTGTTCTCGTGGGTCATGTTTGGTCCGCGAGATGTTCATAGTAGTGGGGTTGGTTCGAGTGACGGCACTACCCAACTCATGCCTTTTTTCCCTTGAGGTCCACCTCCTTGTCGAGGTTGTGGTGACCTCCTATTTTTTTTAAACATATGAGCATTTAATTTGGGAAAAGCGTTAATTTCTAGAAAAGGCAAAAAAATGAAATAGAAAGTTTTTTAAAATTCACAAATACTTTTTGAAAACAAGACCATTTTTAACACGGAGAAATGGATTTTTTTGAATTTGTGAAACATTTTTTAAATGGAAACTTGTTTTGAACTTTCAAAACCATTTTGAAAAATGTGTTTTTTATCACGAACATTATTTTGAATTTGTGAATATTTTAAAAAAATATTATTCGAATTACTATTGTTTGTAAAATGAAATTTATTTTGTAAGTCTTGAAAAAATTTGTATTTTTTTAAAATGCGAATATTTTTTGAATTTCAAGAAAAAATTGAACGAAAATATAAATTTAAAGTTCCAAATAATTTTGAAAATGGGAACAAATTTTGAAATTCTAAGATTTAAAAAATAATATTACAACAAACGATAATTGGGAAAAATAAAAATATATCTTGGAAGGAAAAATTGAAAAATAGAAAAAAGCACAGAAAAAAGGAAATGGTCAGGCCCAACATTAGGCGACAGATGTGACGCACCAACTATATGTGGCTCTGTGCGATAAATAAGGTTCCCAGCAGCAGGCGCAGGATATAAATTTGTTGCTTTTCTCGGCCTTAGCGTGTGCGGCCCATGTACGAAATTCTGGACAGAACTCTTTTGTTTTCTTTTCTAGCAGCTGGGCCACAAAAATTTAGTATCACCTCGGATATAAAAAAATATTTTCGGTGGTGAATGGATGAAAAATTGACGAAACGCACCTTGCTTTATTAGTAGGTATAGATATAGATATAGATATAGATTATGGAGTACAGGTTCAGCGTACACATATTTTTATAAGGTCACTCAGATTTGCCTCCTTTTTTGGAGGTTCTTTCATAATTTTAGCATCCTTCAAAAGAAATGAAAACCAGTTGATTTCAAAGAAAGCTTCGCTTGCACGAGGTGTCAAGACTGGAAATCTTGGACAAGGATGCTAGATTCAGTCAGGGATGGTGGAATTAATGAGATAATTACAGCCACGGTCCTTGTACTCTCTGGCACGTAACAAGATCGTCCTCAGACTCGTGGAATGCTCCATTATGGTCCTCAAATACGATGATACACTCCAATACAGTCCTGGGAACGTCTCCCGCCATGCCCCGTATGCAGACTCATGCCATGTAAGCATATAAATGTGGGTCCCACACCACATGTCAGCGCCTTGAGATATAAATCAATGGAAAAAATAATTCTAACGCGGTGAGGTTCAAGCAAGAGACCACAGGCCATCTGCGCAACATGAGCTTAGCCACCAGACCTACGTGTGGTTACTGTACAGTGCAAATATAAATCAATTCCGTGTATCGCTCACGTTCGGAAGAACATAAAATTGGGCATGCTTCAGTAGTGTAGCGTACGTATTTTAAGAAAATCTTCAAGCGATTTTACGGATATGTATTCTATCCTTTTTTAAAAAAATTACCATGTTTGTGTTTAGTTTTCCTATTTATTTTTAAGTTTAATTTTTCAAGATAAAAAATCACAGTTATTGTGCATTTTAAATCTTTGTTCTATTTTCATTCTTTTGTACGCTGAAGAGGTAAACATAAAATTTTCCTAATATTTATGTGGATTTAAAGTAAGCAAATTTATGTATCTTCGTTCAGGACCATAAGCACTGAAGCACACACAATTGTTGTGCATCCTTATAGTTTTTTCAAATACACAACTAGTAAAAAATTGACAACTCGTATTTTGAATAATGCTTGTTGTGGTTTTAGAAAATGGTAATAATTTACCCCATTATATGCCCAGCTACCGGTTTTCTTATTGTTTTCCTTCAAGTTTGTGTTTATTTTTTGAATGCATTATGGACATTTTAAAAAGTGCATTTACAATTACTCCCTCCGTTCCCATTTACTCGTCGTGGTTTTAGTTCAAAATTGAACTAAAACCACGACAAGTAAATCAGAACGGAGGGAGTACATGTTAAGCATTTTCCAAAACATTCTGAACATTTTTTTCAAATGCACAAACACTTTATTTACCATCCATGGCTATTGTAATTTTTTTCTTACATTTATTTTTTCACATGTGGAAAAATAAAATTAATCATGAACCTGGAAAATAAATAAAAAAGAAAACCAGTAGAATAGAAGTGACAGTCTCATGGAGAGGTACATGGAGGCGCACTATGTAAACGTCTAGCTCAGAAATAAAACAGGAGCACAGTTTTGCTTTGTGGTTAGTTTATGAGCGCTTTGCAATCAGCGACCACAAGTCTTTGGTTCAAACATTCCTCTTGCAATTTGTTTCTCTAATCTTTCTCTCTCCTGAACTTACATGTGGGTCTCATGCTTTTACAGTACGATAGCGTGACACGGGCTGGGCTGCTATGCGTACCGCGAGACGTAGTCAGGACCGTATTGAAGCGTATCCTTGTATTTGAGGACGGTAGTGGAGCATTTCACAAGTTCAAGGACCATCGTGTTACACGCTGGAGAGTACAGGGACTGCATGTGTAATTATCTCTGGAATTAATATAGCAGACGAGCGCATGCACTGACAGGGCGGAGTTCAGCCCCCATTTCTAGCTAGGAGCTGCAAAATCCATCGGCATCCGGAGGAGGCAGAGCAACCAAGATCACACCTGAGCTTCTATGCAATTTTGGTGACAGCATCTGCTTCTCTCAAAGGAACATAACTCTTCATTGCATCATACCGTGTATTCTTACATGGTCTACCTGTATACATGGGCGGAGCTGGGCCCCAGGCAGCCCAGGCCGTTGCCTGGGGCGTGGGAAATTTTCTCAGCCCATATATACAAAAAAAACACTGTTCGGCCTGGGGCGCAGCCCACTTCTTAGCTCAGGCAGCCTGGGCCAACTGGCCCATCCACCCAGGTCAGTGCCTTTCCCTGCGCGTGCGTGTGCTACTCACGAGGGTTTGGACGAACCTGTCCGCCGCCCCTTCCCCCAACTTGACGAACCTAGGCGAGGCCGGTGGCCGCGTCCCTGCCCGTCGGCGCCGCCCGCCACCCCGCCGCCGGCTGTCGTCGTGCTACCCATCCAGCCGCCCCCAATCCCCTTCTGCGCCTCTGCCTATACACCTATCCAACCGCCCGCCCCCAGTCCCCTTCTGCGCCGTTGTGGGCTGCCGCCTTGTCCGGCGAGGCGGTGGCCCCGGCGAACTGCCGACAAGGTGGCCGAGGTGGCCCTTCCTTGGAGGCGCCTTTTTCTCAACAGTCGCGTCACAGAGCAACTGGACAGCAGCAAGGCAGCAAGAGGAAAGCGCAAATGGTCGTATCTCTTCCAATTTCCAAACCTCAATTTTTGTTTGTAGATGCCACTATTGCTAGATGATGATTTTTGTCAGTTGCTAGATTAAACCATTGCTGCTAGAGGCCAATGTTTGTTAGATACTTAGATGCGAAAATAAAATTTGACATTTAGTAATTTTGCGGAAATCCCTTTTGGAGCTCGGGCTCCAGTGAGGCCTCCAGATTCAGATTTGAAATTTTATTGAAATTTGTATGTTTACATCTCAAAAAATTCTGAAAAAAATCACAGATATACATGAAGGCATAATACACATGTGTGTAAATTTTCAGTTCAAAATACATTGAAATGAGGGCTGTGCAAAAAGACAAATATGGGGCTGTTTAACACATGATATTATTCATCCTCCCATGCCATGGATTTGTCTTTTTTGTACAGGTCGCAACTCAAGGTATTTCATCATGAATTTTTACACACATGTGAGTTACATCCTTACATACACGCATATTTTTTCAGAATTTTTTGAACCATAAAAGTTTGAATTTGAATTTTTTAAAAATAAAGGCCTTCATGGAGCTCGGCCTCCAAAACGCCTTTCTCGTAATTTTGTTCCTATATTACTGCTAGAGGCCATTGAATATCATGTTTGTTAGTAATTTTGTTGCAACATAGATTGACTTTTGTATGCCTTCAAACTGAATTTTTTTTTGGTAGTTTTTAGCCTTTGGTCGAGTGCGATTCTCTGCTTTTGTATGCGGCGTTAGCAAATCCTGAATCTATTTTGTTAGGTTTTTAGCCTATATAGGGTGCCTGGGGCGTTAGCAAATCCTGAATCTATTTTGTTGCAACATAGATTGGCTTTTGTATGCCTTAAAATAATTACATCATAGAAGCACCAGTGGTCGAGTGCTGAAATTGTTAAATTTTCCAAAGAAATTGCACATTACAGCACCAGTGGTCTAGTGGTAGAATAGTACCCTGCCACGGTACAGACCCGGGTTCGATTCCCGGCTGGTGCATTCTCTGCTTTTTTTCTTAATGTTATCTTTATGTATGTCACATGAATTCTGCTTTCTTTTGGCACTTCATTCACAATCCAGCAAGTGATAGAAGCAGAATCGCAAGTGTAGCGCCGTCAGTCGATGGAGTCAGGGGATGATGAGTGTTCTAAACGCTCTTATATTAGTTTACGGAGGGAGTACTTGGCAAGATCACGGTGCGCTTGGTCCAGCAGGTGGTCGTCGCCCCAGTGCTCGTCCCGGTAGCTCTCCGGCCGGTGCCACACCCCGCCTCTCGCCGCGACATGGATCGCCTTCCTCCACTCCTCGATCCTCTCCTGCCCGCACTGCTCCGCCAGCCAGTCCTCGTACTCGAACTGCAATGCAACCAGGTTTACAGCAGTCAGTCTCTCTCAAGGACCAACTTTTTTTTTGAGAAGAACCAACTTAATCAGTAGAGTTACTAAGCAAGAAATGCAGCTTTCTGGTGCAGTTATTAGCTAAGTGAAGTGTGGTGGTGATTCTGCTCAGATTGATACGTAATTTTAATAGCCCTGTTCTTAGTTTCAGAATTAAAGGTGGCACTACATATGATCCTTTTTTTGTGATGACCACTACATATGATCCTTGAAGTCTAAGCACCATGTATATCTAAAATTGGATGCCCCACAGCTTTTTTAGGATTGTTCTAAACATTGTTTCATTCCCTGTAACTTGGAGTAATGGCTTCAAAGATTTGTTTGAGGTGATGTCTTAATCTTTGTGTATCATCATTCTGTGTTTGGTTAATTTCAAACTAGGTGACCGTGCAAAAGAATTTAATATGTTTTTCTGTAGTCAACGTTGGGGCAGAATGATGCAACACTTGCGGAAGAAGAACTGAATATGGCCTATGATGACCAGAGATATGGATAAATTTCCTTTTTTCCTTTGCTTACAGATGTGAACTTGGGCTTAACATCATCCAACACCACTCTACATTTGGTTAGAATAGGCAGGAAAACAAAATCAATGGATACAAAAACATATGCAGAACACCTGAAAACAAAACATATGCAGAATAAGAAATTCAGGATCCGAACATGGTAAAAGTTTCTCACTATACCAAAAACGCCTCTCTTTGCCACAATGAGGTGTACAACTCTGTGTTCTACCTCCTAACATGGAGCTGGAGAGAAAGAATAATTTAGAGGCGAGTCAGGATTTAGTCCCCAAGTTATATTTCTGTGGGAATTATTCGCTTTCTACATGTTTCAATTGGTAGTCTAATTGCAGTTTGTTGATAAAACGTAGATTGTATCCAAGGGCATGGATGATGAGAGCACGAACCTGATACACATAAATTTCTTAGCCTTGACCTTCCACCAGACAATTAGCTAATGAAATACTAATGGGAAAGGATCATTAACCGTGTTTTGTGACTGGTTGTACAATTTACCTTTCTTGTGATGTAGCAGCTATATTTTTATAATAAGTACAGTACCAATTTTTTGGCAATTTCATTCATTATCTTGGCATGCTCAAAATGACACAATCTCAAAACACTAAGCAAAGTACTTCTGAGTTACAAGAGTTAATTTCCCCGCTTCCTTTACGATGTTCAGTTTGATGTTCTTATGATACAAAAACTATGGTTTCACAATACGATCTTTACAATTGTTAGGATACTATGATTTTTGGTTTGCATTTTGTTACATGATCATGGAATGCTCATAATGACAACATAACAAGTCATTATCAAAATTCTTAGCTAGAAGAGAGTATTTTCTATCTTTCTTTGATCATGGAGGCTATTATTTTTCCTTTCAGCTAACCAGATGGTGCTTTTTACTACACTATGTGTTCAACTAATTTGTTGTTTTCCAATAGGGAAGGGCGATTCACTATAGCATAGAGGATGCAAGCTATTTCCATGCAACATGTATCCGATCCGTACTAGGTATGTGGCCTCTAGCCAACGTACAATATGTAATGCAACATGTATCAGATTGGTACTAGGTATGTGGCCTCTGGACACAACAATCGTAAAGTATGTAAAATATTCGTCTACCTAAATGTGTGCTTTCAATTTTCAACTACCTATATTGTTTAGATGATTTATTGTTCCTTGACAGTGAATGGATTCATGTTCTTATTATGGAATACATCAAGTACTAGATTCGGGCATGTGATCTCTAGACCAAGCAACTTACAACATTGCATTTTTTAAATATTAATGAAATTAACAATGCCGTGTTTCTCTTCCGAAGGAGTACTATTGTAGCATCAATTGATTTATTGTGGTTAAAGTATTTATCAATTAAGTTGTTCATTTGGAACTTCATAGAGGTTGCTTTCCCTGCTATATCATCAGACATATAAACTTTCTGTTTTTTTGTTGCTTGTGAGATCGTAATTTTTTTAGTCCGGGTATTATTCATACCTTAATTAATCAGTGAAAAGTTATAGCATATACATCAAGACCTTTATTTTTTGCCCTGCTCGCAAACTGTTTTGTTGAACTGTTGGTGGAAGCGAACTATCTCTTGATGTCTTGATTACATGTTACATTTTTAATGTTATGGTCACCGGAAAAAAAATTGATGGGACATGTCATCCGAGTAATCTTTCTCCCATTTGGTTTAGTATGTCTTGATGAATCAGTGAGCTGTACCTACTTAATTGACGGTGTTGCGCAAGCAATGAAGCTACTTGGTGAAAAAGCTAACTCTTTATCTTTTTATCATCTAAAATTTTCTTGCAGTCCTGGTGTCACGATTGGTACAAGTGGATAAATCAGTCCAAGCACAAGTAAACTAATTGATGAGCTCAAGATTAGTAGTTGAGTACTGCTCATTAACTTGTGAGTCTGTTATTGTTGTTAAGGACATCTGCTTCCTCTCTGTTGTTTTGTTCCATTTAAATGTGCATTGTTAATAAAATTTACTAAGCTCCCTTGATTTGAAGACTTCTGGTGGATCGGGGCTGTGGGGTTGCTATGAGCACCACCTGTATAACTATCACATGGGTTGGCCAAGGGCCTCACACAACCGCTGATATTGACGGCGAAACGTGTAAATATACCACAACCATGCATCAAACAACTCCACTCTTCAATCAAAACAAATATCATCTTCAACAATAACCCAACACGATATACAAATGAAAATGAACATTGTCAGAATAAAAATTATTTTCCAAGCCAACGCAGATACAATCAAAACAAAACAACCGAATACCCTATGCTAAAGAGGAAAGAATTGATACCACCAATGGAGGACGGCGCGGCAAAGCGTGCGTTACCCTCTAGTCAGCACCAACACGCATGGACAACATCATCTCATCTGATGAGGGCAACTCAATCTGGCCCGACAGGGCTCCCGCCACCCAGCTGCTCTAGAGCTGGAACACCGGGAAAGGGATTGCCTCGGCACATGAACAATTCAAGATCAAACAGCTAGATGATGAATAGCTCTGGTACGTAGATTAAGTTATAGACCTTGAATGACAACCCGATGAAGGAGATGGGAGGTGATAGCCGTGGCGGGAACACATGCTTGTACAACAGGCCCACGTGGTTGTCGTCCATGCTCACTACACCAACAACATCACCCTCCTCCTCGAGGAACAGGAAGTTGTACTTGTACCCGGTGCAGTGGACGATGGAGTCCGCCTTCACCCGGCCGCCATCTTCGAACACCACGATGTCGTCTTTCTGTGCACGCTCTGTTTGCATCGATACAAGCATTTCAAGCAGCCGGTGTTACCGATCTGTAGCTTAAGGTGATGAGGCGATTGGATTTCGGCGGGATGACATGTTCTAACTGTTAGCTTAATCCAAACAAGTTTAAAGTTTAGATTGCAAAGTGGTCTAGTAATATCTTTGCTTGTGGTAGGAGTAGTAACTAGCCGTGTTTCCAAGTAGTAGTATCGAGTCATGTTGGGCTTGTGATCAAGCTTGCCGATGATTACATTAGGAGAGCCTGGTTAAGACACGAGTCAATGTCCATGTTGGGTTAGGAGTTAGGCTCAGGTCGGTTTGCTATACGTGCTATGAGTAGGGTAGCTCCTACATATATGCATGCATACGTAGCTTTGTAACACTGAGAAAAAAAAAGAGAAAAAAAAGAGAGAAATAAAGGGCACGATACGAGCCCTTGGCTACCGGTTTTTGTGAGCGTGTGTTCGTGTGATTTTATGTGATCGATCATGTGGGCGAATTTCCAACAATTGGTATCAGAGCAAGGTTTGAGTGAAGTTGCGCGTGCCCCGGGGTGGCGACCTACTAGTGCCTCGGGGCAGGCCATATAGTTGTTGGGTGGTGCAGCGACGAGAAAGAGCGGGCGATATGGGTGATGCAGCGACAAGGAGAGCAGGCGATTTAGTCGTTTGGGGTGCAACGACGTGAAAGATCGGGCTGATTGTCGTTCGGCGGAGTGACGACGAGGAGGCGGCGATGACGCTGTCGCAAGCGAGGCGACGGGTGATCGTCATTCGACGGAATAACCCGGAGGAGGGCGACATGGCTTTCGTCGACAAGGCGTTGGTGATCGTTGATGGTTATGGAGGTGCGGAAGTTGCGACACCGAGGAAATCAGCGAGATCATCATTCAGGAGAGCGAGGAAGAGGCGGCAAAGTTGCGAGCTGTTGTCAAGGTGTGCACACGAGTTCTTGTAAGGTGCGTCCAAGAGCTAAGGTGTGTGAATCTTCTATTGCAGTTGAGATGCGTCACTGACTGAGGAGATTGAAGATTGAGAGCAGGTGGAAAAAGGAAATTTGTGCCTTGCATTTATGTCCGTGATCAAGGAGTTCTGGCGAGTTCATTTACGGTGAAGTTGAGTTGCACGTATATGGCGAGTTGTGTTGCCGCTGGACAGGAAGTGTTATTTGGTAAGTTGTGTCACCAACAACAACGAGGAAAAGAGATATGAAGATGTGGCGGGTGAAGAGATGTGTCTCTCTGTGTGGAAGCAACCGATGAAAAGATGAAGATCAACGTGAGGAGGGCGCGCACCAGTTAAGTTGAGTTCCTGCATGAGGCTATGCATTTAGTCAGCATGTAGCACGCTAAGATGGGACAACGTGGCTGGTAATCCGGATAATCATTGGTTTCAATCTACAAGTCGGCATAAAAAGAGAAGACGATGATGAAATGGTGGCCATCATTGCAAAAAGAGAGTTGCGATCCGGTAAGTTGCGTCACCGGAGGTAACCAGCGTGACAAGATAAATGTGTGGTCGTCTGTGTGTCAGGTCGAGTAAAGAGTCGGATGTTTGGATTAGGGGATGCATGTTAGCTTAATCCAAACAAGTTTAAAGTTTAGATTACGAAGTGATCTAGTCATATCTTTGCTTGTGGTGATATTAATCAAAGAGTCCGGCTAGGAGTAATAATTAGCCGTGTTTTCAATTAGTAGTATCGAGTCATGTTGGGCTTGTGATCAAGCTTGCCGATGATTAGATTAGGAGAGTCCAGTTAGGACACGAGTCAATGTCCGTGTTGGGTTAGGAGTTAGGCTCAGGTCGGTTTGCTATGCGTGCTATGAGTATGGTAGCTCCTACATATATGCATGTATACATAGCTTTGTAACACTGAGAAAAAAAAGAAAAAAAAGGGCACGATACGAGCCCTTGGCACCAGTTTTTATGAGCGTGTGTTTGTGCGATTTTATGTGATCGATCCTGTGGACGAATTTTCAACACTAACACCAATTTTTGGTATTAATATACAATGATATGTAGCCACAGGTTGGCACAGGTAGTGGTGCTCTGAATCTCAGCAGGCGCCGCCTGAACGGCGACATGGACCACTTTGGCGACACCGGTGATGTCCCTTGAGATGTCCATCCTGTTGGAAATATGCCCTAGAGGCAATAATAAAAGTATTATTATATTTCATTGTTCATGATAATTGTCTTTTATTCATGCTATAACTGTATTATCCGGAAATCGTAATACACGTGTGAATACATAGACCACAATACGTCCCTAGTGAGCCTCTAGTTGACTAGCTCGTTGTGATCAACAGATAGTCATGGTTTCCTGGCTATGGACATTGGATGTCGTTGATAACGGGATCACATCATTAGGAGAATGATGTGATGGACAAGACCCAATCCTAAGCATAGCACAAAGATCGTGTAGTTCGTTTGCTAGAGCTTTGCCAATGTCAAGTATCTCTTCCTTCGACCATGAGATCGTGTAACTCCTGGATATCGTAGGAGTGCTTTGTGTGTATCAAACGTCACAACGTAACTGGGTGACTATAAAGGTGCACTACAGGTATCTCCGAAAGTGTCTATTGGGTTGACACGGATCGAGACTGGGATTTGTCACTCCGTATGACGGAGAGGTATCTCTGGGCCCACTCGGTAATGCATCATCATAATGAGCTCAAGGTGACCAAGGTGTTGGCCACGGGATCATGCATTACGGTACGAGTAAAGTGACTTGCCGGTAACGAGACTGAACAAGGTATTGGGATACCGACGATCGAGTCTCGGGCAAGTAACGTACCGATTGACAAAGGGAATTGTATACAGGGTTTGATCTAATCCTCGACATCGTGGTTCAACCGATGAAATCATCGAGGAGCATGTGGGAGCCAACATGGGTATCCAGACCCCGCTGTTGGTTATTGACCGGAGAGTGGTCTCGGTCATGTCTGCATGTCTCCCGAACCCGTAGGGTCTACACACTTAAGGTTTGGTGACGCTAGGGTTATTAGGAAGACTAGTATGTGACTACCGAATGTTGTTCGGAGTCCCGGATGAGATCCCGGACGTCACGAGGAGTTCCGGAATGGTCCGGAGGTGAAGTTTTATATATGGGAAGTTGTCATACGGACACCGGAAAGTTTCGGGGGCTTATCGGTATTGTACCAGGGCCACCGGAGGGGTTCCGGGGGTCCACCCCTCCCGGAGGGCCACATGGGCCGCAAAGGGAAGGGAGCCAGCCCCTGGAGGGCTGGGCACGCCCCCACCTTGGGCCCATGCGCCTAGGGTTGGGGGTGAACCCTAAAGGGGGCGCCCCCCTTGCTTGGGGGGGGGGGCAAGTCCCCCCACCCTGGCCGCCGCCCCCCCTCTAGATCCCATCTAGAGGGTCCGGCCCCCCTTGCCCCTTCCCCTATAAATAGAGGGGTGAGGGGAGGGCTGCAGCACCACAATCCAAGGCGCAGCCCTTCCCCTCCCCAACACCTCTCCTCTTCCGTACGTGCTTGGCGAAGCTCTGACGGAGTACTGCTGCACCAACTGCACCACGCCGTCGTGCTGCCATTGGAGCTGCCTTCCTCAACCTCTCCTTCCTCCTTGCTGGATCAAGACGGAGGAGACGTCGTCCGTCCCGTACGTGTGTTGAACGCGGAGGTGCTGTTCGTTCAGCACTTGGTCATCGGTGATCCGAATCACGTTCGAGTACGACTCCATCATCACCATCCCCTTGCAAGCTTCCGCGCGTGATCTACAAGTGGTATATAGATGCAAACTCACCCCCTTGACTCGTTGCTTAGATGAACTCATAGATGGATCTTGGTGAAACCGTAGGAAAAATTTTAATTTTCTGCAACGTTCCCCAACAGTGGCATCATGAGCTAGGTCTATGCGTAGTTCTCTTTGCACGAGTAGAACACAATTTTGTTGTGGGTGTGGATCTTGTCAACTTACTTGCCCCTACTAGTCTTTTCTTGCTTCAACGGTATTGTGGGATGAAGCGGCCCGGACCAACCTTACACGTACGCTTACGTGAGACCGGTTCCACCGATTAACATGCACTAGTTGCATAAGGTGGCTGGCGGGTGTCTGTCTCTCCCACTTTAGTTGGAGCGGATTCGATGAAAAGGGCCCTTATGAAGGGTAAATAGAAGTTGAAAAAATCACGTTGTGGTTATTCGTAGGTAAGAAAACGTTCTTGCTAGAACCCAAATTGCAGCCACGTAAAAGATGCAACAACAATTAGAGGACGTCTAACTTGTTTTTGCAGCGATTGATCATGTGATGTGATATGGCCAGAAGTTGTGATGAATGATGAATTGTGATGTATGAGATCATGTTCTTGTAATAGGATTCACGACTTGCATGTCGATGAGTATGACAACCAGCAGGAGCCATAGGAGTTGTCTTTATTTTTTGTATGACCTGCGTGTCATTGAAGAACGCCATGTAACTTACTTTACTTTATTGGTAAACGCGTTAGCCATAGAAGTAGAAGTAGTCGTTGGCGTGACAACTTCATGAAGACACGATGATGGAGATCATGGTGATATGCCGGTGACAAGATGATCATGGAGCCCCGAAGATGGAGATCAATGGAGCTATATGATATTGGCCATATCATGTCACAACCATATAATTGCATGTGATGTTTATTATGTTTATGCATCTTGTTTACTTAGGACGACGGTAGTAAATAAGATGATCCCTTACAAAAATTTCAAGAAGTGTTCTCCCCTAACTGTGCACCGTTGCTACAGTTCGTCGCTTCTAAGCACCACGTGATGATCGGGTGTGATGGATTCTTACGTTCACATACAACGGGTGTAAGACAGTTTTACACAGCGAAAACACTTAGGGTTAACTTGACGAGCCTAGCATGTGCAGACATGTCCTCGGAACACGGAGACCGAAAGGTCGAACACGAGTCGTATGGAAGATACGATCAACATGAAGATGTTCACCGACGATAACTAGTCCGTCTCACGTGATGATCGGACACGGGCTAGTCGACTCGGATCGTGTAACACTTAGATGACTAAAGGGATGTCTAATCTGAGTGGGAGTTCATAATTTGATTAGAACTTAATTATCATGAACTTAGTATAAAACCTTTGCAAATATGTCTTGTAGATCAAATGGCCAATGCTCATGTCAACATGAACTTCAACGCGTTCCTAGAGAAAACCAAGCTGAAAGATGATGGCAGCAACTATACAGACTGGGTCCGGAACCTGAGGATCATCCTCATAGCTGCCAGGAAACAATATGTCCTAGAAGGACCGCTAGGTGACGCTCCCGTCCCAGAGAACCAAGACATTATGAATGCTTGGCAAACTCGTGCTGATGATTACTCCCTCGTTCAGTGCGGCATGCTTTACAGCTTAGAACCGGGGCTCCAAAAGCGTTTTGAGCATCACGGAGCATATGAGATGTTCGAAGAGCTGAAACTAGTTTTCCAAGCTCATGCCCGGGTTGAGAGATATGATGTCTCCGACAAGTTCTACAGTTGTAAGATGGAGGAAAACAGTTCTGTCAGTGAGCACATACTCAAGATGTCTGGGTTGCACAACCGTATGACCCAGCTGAATATTAACCTCCCTGATGAGGCGGTCATTGACAGAATCCTCCAGTCACTCCCACCTAGCTACAAGAGCTTTGTGATGAACTACAACATGCAGGGGATGGAAAAGACCATTCCTGAAGTGTTCTCGATGCTGAAGTCAGCAGAGGCTGAAATCAAGAAAGAACATCAAGTGTTGATGGTCAATAAGACCACTAAGTTCAAGAAGGGCAAAGGTAAGAAGAACTTCAAGAAGGACGGCAAGGAGGTTGCCGCGCCCGGTAAGCCAGTTGCCGGGAAGAAGTCAAAGAATGGACCCAAGCCTGAGACTGAGTGCTTTTATTGCAAGGGGAAGGGTCACTGGAAGCGGAACTGCCCCAAATACTTAGCGGATAAGAAGGCCGGCAACACCAAAGGTATATTTGATATACATGTAATTGATGTGTACCTTACCAGTACTCGTAGTAACTCCTGGGTATTTGATACCGGTGCCGTTGCTCATATTTGTAACTCACAGTAGGAGCTGCGGAATAAATGGAGACTGGCGAAGGACGAGGTGACGATGCGCGTCGGGAATGGTTCCAGAGTCGATGTGATCGCCGTCGGCACGCTGCCTCTACATTTACCTACGGGATTAGTTTTGAACCTTAATAATTGTTATTTAGTGCCAAGTTTGAGCATGAACATTGTATCTGGATCTCGTTTAATACGAGAGGGCTACTCATTTAAGTCCGAGAATAATGGTTGTTCGATTTATATGAGAGATATGTTTTATGGTCATGCTCCGATGGTCAATGGTTTATTCTTAATGAATCTCGAGCGTAATATTACACATGTTTATAGTGTAGATGCCAAAAGATGTAAAGTTGATAACGATAGTCCCACATACTTGTGGCACTGCCGCCTTGGTCACATTGGTGTCAAGCGCATGAAGAAGCTCCATGCTGATGGACTATTGGAGTCTCTTGATTATGAATCATTTGACACATGCGAACCATGCCTCATGGGAAAAATGACCAAGACTCCGTTCTCCGGAACAATGGAGCGAGCAACCAACTTGTTGGAAATCATACATACCGATGTGTGCGGTCCAATGAGCGTTGAGGCTCGTGGAGGATATCGTTATGTTCTCACTCTCACTGATGACTTAAGTAGATATGGGTATGTCTACTTAATGAAACACAAGTCTGAGACCTTTGAAAAGTTCAAGGAATTTCAGAATGAGGTGGAGAATCAACGTGACCGAAAGATAAAGTTCCTACGATCAGATCGTGGAGGAGAATATTTAAGTCACGAATTTGGCACACACTTAAGGAAATGTGAAATCGTTTCACAACTCACGCTGCCTGGAACACCTCAGCGAAACGGTGTGTCCGAACGTCGTAATCGCACTCTATTGGATATGGTGCGGTCTATGATGTCTCTTACCGATTTACCGCTATCATTTTGGGGATACGCTCTAGAGACAGCTACGTTCACTTTAAGTAGGGCACCGTCTAAATCCATTGAGATGACACCGTATGAATTATGGTTTGGGAAGAAACCTAAGCTGTCGTTTCTAAAAGTTTGGGGATGCGATGCTTATGTCAAGAAACTTCAACCTGAAAAGCTCGAACCCAAGTCGGAAAAATGCGTCTTCATAGGATACCCTAAGGAAACTGTAGGGTATACCTTCTACTTAAGATCCGAGGGCAAGATCTTTGTTGCCAAGAACGGATGCTTTCTGGAAAAAGAGTTTCTCTCGAAAGAAGTAAGTGGGAGGAAAGTAGAACTCGATGAAGTACTACCTCTCGAACGGGAAAGTGGTGCAGCTCAGGAAAATGTTCCTATGATGCCCACACCAACTGAAGAGGAAACCAATGATGATGATCAAGGTACTTCGGATCAAGTTGCTACTGAACTTCGTAGGTCCACAAGGACACGTTCCGCACCGGAGTGGTACGGAAACCCTGTCCTGGAAATCATGTTGTTAGACAACGGTGAACCTTCGAACTATGAAGAAGCGATGGCGGGCCCAGATTCCAACAAATGGCTTGAAGCCATGAAATCTGAGATAGAATCCATGTATGAAAACAAAGTATGGACTTTGACAGACTTGCCCGATGATCGGCGAGCGATAGAAAACAAATGGATCTTTAAGAAGAAGACGGACGCGGATGGCAATGTTACCATCTATAAAGCTCGACTTGTCGCTAAGGGTTATCGACAAGTTCAAGGGATTGACTACGACGAGACATTCTCTCCCGTAGCGAAGCTAAAGTCCGTCCGAATCATGTTAGCAATTGCCGCATACTATGATTATGAGATATGGCAGATGGACGTCAAAACGGCATTCCTTAACGGGCATCTTAAGGAAGAACTGTATTGATGCAGCCGGAAGGTTTTGTTGATCCTAAGAACGCTAACAGAGTATGCAAGCTCCAACGATCCATTTATGGGCTGGTGCAAGCATCTCGGAGTTGGAATATTCGCTTTGATGAGATGATCAAAGCGTTTGGGTTTATGCAGACTTATGGAGAAGCCTGCGTTTACAAGAAAGTGAGTGGGAGCTCTGTAGCATTTCTCATATTATATGTAGATGACATACTTTTGATGGGAAATAATATAGAATTTCTGGACATCATTAAGGCCTACTTGAACAAATGTTTTTCAATGAAGGACCTTGGAGAAGCTGCTTATATATTAGGCATCAAGATCTATAGAGATAGATCGAGATGCCTCATAGGTCTTTCACAAAGCACATACCTTGATAAGATTTTGAAAAGGTTCAAAATGGATCAGTCCAAGAAAGGGTTCTTGCCTATGTTACAAGGTGTGAGATTGAGCTCGGCTCAGTCACCGACCATAGCAAAAGATAAAGAAGAGATGAGTGTCATCCCCTATGCTTCAGCCATAGGATCTATTATGTATACCATGCTGTGTACCAGACCTGATGTAAACCTTGCCGTGAGTTTGGTAGCAAGATACCAGAGTAATCCTGGCAAGGAACACTGGACAACGGTCAAGAATATCCTGAAGTACCTGAAAAGGACAAAGGACATGTTTCTCATTTATGGAGGAGACGAAGAGCTCGTCGTAAAGGGTTACGTCGACGCTAGCTTCGACTCAGATCCGGATGACTCTAAGTCACAAACCGGATACGTGTATATGTTGAATGGTGGAGCAGTAAGCTGGTGCAGCTGCAAGCAGAGCATCGTGGCGGGATCTACGTGTGAAGCGGAGTACATGGCAGCCTTGGAGGCAGCGCATGAAGCGATTTGGGTGAAGGAGTTCATCACCGACCTAGGAGTCATACCCAATGCGTCGGGGCCAATTAAACTCTTCTGTGACAACACTGGAGCTATTGCCCTTGCAAAGGAGCCCAGGTTTCACAAGAAGACCAGGCACATCAAGCGTCGTTTCAACTCCATCCGTGAAAATGTTCAAGATGGAGACATAGAAATTTGCAAAGTACATACGAATCTGAATGTCGCAGATCCGTTGACTAAACCTCTCTCGCGAGCAAAACATGATCAACACTAGAACTCTATGGGTGTTCGATTCATCACAATGTAACTAGATTGGTGACTCTAGTGCAAGTGGGAGACTGTTGGAAATATGCCCTAGAGGCAATAATAAAAGTATTATTATATTTCATTGTTCATGATAATTGTCTTTTATTCATGCTATAACTGTATTATCCGGAAATCGTAATACACGTGTGAATACATAGACCACAATACGTCCCTAGTGAGCCTCTAGTTGACTAGCTCGTTGTGATCAACAGATAGTCATGGTTTCCTGGCTATGGACATTGGATGTCGTTGATAACGGGATCACATCATTAGGAGAATGATGTGATGGACAAGACCCAATCCTAAGCATAGCACAAAGATCGTGTAGTTCGTTTGCTAGAGCTTTGCCAATGTCAAGTATCTCTTCCTTCGATCATGAGATCATGTAACTCCTGGATATCATAGGAGTGCTTTGGGTGTATCAAACGTCACAACATAACTGGGTGACTATAAAGGTGCACTACAGGTATCTCCGAAAGTGTCTATTGGGTTGACACGGATCGAGACTGGGATTTGTCACTCCGTATGACGGAGAGGTATCTCTGGGCCCACTCGGTAATGCATCATCATAATGAGCTCAAGGTGACCAAGGTGTTGGCCACGGGATCATGCATTACGGTACGAGTAAAGTGACTTGCCGGTAACGAGACTGAACAAGGTATTGGGATACCGACGATCGAGTCTCGGGCAAGTAACGTACCGATTGACAAAGGGAATTGTATACAGGGTTTGATCGAATCCTCAACATCGTGGTTCAACCGATGAAATCATCGAGGAGCATGTGGGAGCCAACATGGGTATCCAGACCCCGCTGTTGGTTATTGACCGGAGAGTGGTCTCGGTCATGTCTGCATGTCTCCCGAACCCGTAGGGTCTACACACTTAAGGTTCGGTGATGCTAGGGTTATTAGGAAGACTAGTATGTGACTACCGAATGTTGTTCGGAGTCCCGGATGAGATCCCGGACGTCACGAGGAGTTCCGGAATGGTCCGGAGGTGAAGTTTTATATATGGGAAGTTGTCATACGGACACCGAAAAGTTTCGGAGGCTTATCGGTATTGTACCGGGGCCACCAGAGGGGTTCCGGGGGTCCACCGGGAGGGGCCACCCCTCCCGGAGGGCCACATGGGCCGCAAAGGGAAGGGAGCCAGCCCCTAGAGGGCTGGGCGCGCCCCCCACCTTGGGCCCATGCGCCTAGGGTTGGGGGGGGGGGGAACCCTAAAGGGGGCGCCCCCCTTGCTTGGGGGGCAAGTCCCCCCACCCTGGCCGCCGCCCCCCTCTAGATCCCATCTAGAGGGGCCGGCCCCCCTTGCCCCTTCCCCTATAAATAGAGGGGTGAGGGGAGGGCTGCAGCACCACAATCCAAGGCGCAGCCCTTCCCCTTCCCAACACCTCTTCTCTTTCGTACGTGCTTGGCGAAGCTCTGACGGAGTACTGCTGCACCAACTGCACCACGCCGTCGTGCTGCCATTGGAGCTGCCTTCCTCAACCTCTCCTTCCTCCTTGCTGGATCAAGATGGAGGAGACGTCGTCCGTCCCGTACGTGTGTTGAACGCGGAGGTGCTGTCCGTTCAGCACTTGGTCATCGGTGATCCGAATCACGTTCGAGTACAACTCCATCATCACCATCCCCTTGCAAGCTTCCGCGCGTGATCTACAAGTGGTATGTAGATGCAAACTCACCCCCTTGACTCGTTGCTTAGATGAACTCATAGATGGATCTTGGTGAAACCGTAGGAAAATTTTTAATTTTCTGCAACGTTCCCCAACACATCCCGTTCGGATTGTATCCTATTATCACCACAACCTAGCAACAAGACACATGTTGCAAATTTAATGAACGATTTATGTATGTGGCACACCGGAGTTTTTCTGCAAAAATACCGAACGACCTGGGCCTCTTTCAATCCAGATCGAACGGCCGCCGCACATCCCATGATCCGCTTCACCGCTAAATCTGAAAGTAGCATTGTGTATTGATGTCTTCCTTTCTAGTGGTGTACTGCACATCAGCCAACTCTATCAACTAAGGTTGTTACACAAGCATCAACAAAAGCAAATGTGTTTCATCCAAAACTATACGGATGCTATGTTGTTAAAGGATTTTTAGCCAGTACAAACGTGTAATATATGCACCACATACATGATAACTTAAGTACAAAACACCATGGTAACAATTTTTTTCCTCAAGTAACTTCTGTGTAATAGCATTATAATATGTGCACCGCATACCTGATAATTTAGATACAAAGACTGTGGTAATTTTGACAAACATACCCCAATAATTTCTGTGTAAATAACATGGTAATATAAGCACAACAGACGCGATAACTTACATATAAACACCATGGTAACTTTTGATCAGGATTTTTTGTTGGAGAACATACTCTCGTTAACTCATGTGTAAATAGTATGGTAATACACGTTCCGTTGACCTGATAACTTACTTACAAACACCATGATAACATTGACCGGAGAGAGGTTTGTTCAAAAACATATCCCAGTAATTTCTATGTAAATAGCATGGTAATATACAAATCACTTACCTGATAACTTACGTACAAACATCGC
>NC_041381.1:685904348-685949446 GCF_002162155.2 Triticum dicoccoides | reverse complement strand
TATATCCCGATAATTTATGTGAAAATAGCATGGTAATATACGAATTGCACACCTAATAACTTACATAAAACACAGTAGTAACATTGACCAAGGGGAAAAATTATTGAAAAACGTAACCCCTGGTAATTTATGTGTAAATAGCATGACAATATGCGAACCGGAGACTTAATAACTTATGTACAAACACCGAAGTAACTTTTGACCTTAGGAAAAAAGGTTGTTGCAAAAATTATCTCAATATTTTATATGTAAAGCATGGCAATATACAAATCGAAGACTTGATAACTTATGTACAAACACCGCGGCAACTTTTGACCTAGGAGAAAAAAAGTGTTGGAAAATATTACCATTGTAACTTATGTGCAAATAGCATGATAATATACAAACCCAAGACTTGATAACTTGTCTATAAACACGGCGGTAAGTTTTGACCTAAGAGAAAAATAGTTGTAAAAAAAATTACTCCAGTAACTTACATGTAAATAACAAGTTAATATACGAACCGAGGACTTAACAACATGTGTATAATCACTGCATTAAACTTTTGAAACATGAGATCTAGTATGCTAAAAATTTATGTTCTCTCACCCTTTTTTATGCAACTAGCCTTTCTCTCAAAACCACACTACTAATAATCTATGCTCAAAACACCATGGTAACTTTCACCCAGGGGAAGGGGGGAGTTGTTCAAACATCCCCGACCCCTCCTGGTATCTTCTGTGCAAAGTTACCATGATGCACATGTGTAAAGTTATCGTACTTCTCACTCTATACCAGCCTTCTCAAGATATAGTAACCAACTTTATCATGCCATTTTTTTGTTAACAGGGTGCTAATGTTGAAGTTATCAGGATTCACATGTCATTTTTGTTGAGATGGTACAAATAAGAAGTGTTTAAATACTCTTATTTACGTATTGTGGACAACAAGTTAAGATGGTTGAGTTGGTTATTGGGCTTAGTAGCTACTCATAAGGTCTGGGTTCAAGTATTGTTTTTAAGTACTTTATTTCTTTTTTCTTCCCCATCTAAACTAATTGGCAAAAAACTGGGAGAGAAAAGAAAATCGGTCTAGAAAGAAAAATTAGGAGAAAGAAAATTGTTGAAAGCAAAAGTGAGTCGAGAGGAGGGGTGTGGCAGCGATCGATGGACAATGGGGTAGATGATCGTACGGTAGAATCGCTAATGGGCACATATGTGCCGGTTAGTGATGTCCTACACATGAATTGTTGAATGCGCTAATTGATTTGCAGGAACATGCAAGGTTGTGAGAGTAGTGGGAACAACCAACAATTGAGCGGTGGGCGACTGCCCCAGTTTTCTCTCCTCCTACCTGCAGCACTCTTCCTTTATCCCCACCTCCCCCTTCCACCAACCCCCGCCGCCGGCATATGGAAGCCACGAGCTCCCCCTATGAATCCTCGCCGGATTCCGACCCCCAGCGCTCTCCGCTCCTCCCCGCTGCACCCCGCCCATTCCTCCCCCACAGGAGCACCTTGAGGATGAACCCGACGGTAAGTGACTCCACCCATGACTCATCCTCCTCTCTCTACAATATCTATTCGGGCATAGAATTCACCGTCGTGTGGCTGGATCCGCGAGAAACATGCCTCGGGGTCACACCTATGTGGTTGAAATCTGTGTGCACGCATGGCTCACGTGGTGGTGGCATGGCATGGTTGGCAAAAGCTGGCCAAAGAACAGGATTTGCACCTCACATACAGTTCTTGGTTGGCCCAACGCGTGAGGATTTGCTGGCCCACATCATGTTTGTTTGATGCTACTATGTCTCTTGGTTGCGTCTGCAAATTTAGTGAGGTTGACTACATTTACTGCATAGTAATGAGATAATTTGTGATTTTCTCATTTCAGTGTCCTACCCGTTGCATGAGGTCAAAGTTTGTTCATCATCCGAGCTCATCTAGATATGGATGCTGCCATTTCTCATGGAGAATGGTGGCCAAGCTCAGAAGATTGTCTGAAGATAAAAAAAGTCATCAGATGAGATTCATTTTGCCACTGTAGAAGTTTCTCTGGATGGCAGTGCAGAAAGCCACACTAGAAGAAGAGTTAGCTTCAGTTGGAGACCCATTGTCATGCATACATTGCTCCAAAGATAAATTAAGTAGCCACTACAACACTACTATGACATCCAGATTTTGGTAATTAATATTTTTAGAGTAGTTAATTAATTGATACTTTTGTGCGGGATAGTTAATTAATTGATGCTACTGCAACTAATCGCATCACTGCTCTAGTTATGGTGTTGCAAGTGGTATTTACTTATCACTTATGCTACAGATTAGTGGTGGGTTTGTACGGCGATTAGGATTTTAGTGGTGGGTTTGAGTTGGATTTTCATGTTGAGGTGTTCTATTTTTTTTACTATTGGTATGGTTCAACGTCCTATTTATTCTTTCCTAGACTGGAATTGTCTTGTTAAACATGATACTCTCCGTACAACTTCATTACATGTATGTTGCATGTACATAAGTAACCAGTTGCCTAGTTTGTTGTAATTATTGCACATGAACGCAAACATAGTTAGATGACACATATACATATCTTAGTTGGCTAGCCAACTTATGAAGTTGCACAGTGAGGGCTAACCAGTTGCAAAATCAATGGTATTCAGATGGACACACTCTATAAACCATGTTCAAGCAGTGTTTTTTTTGTTTCACACTCATGTTTGCACTGTTGTCAATGGTATGCGTTCGTACAGGGGAGCTTGCATATCAAAGCAATAAATATCCTTGTTGGCTTAGCCACACTTATACACTTGCACAGGGAAGGGCTATCTAGTTGTACGGTTGACGGCTAGTTTAGTTTTGGCTCCAGTGCCTGAATCATGTTTAGGCAGTGTGTATGCTTATTTTTTGGTTGCACACTCATGTGCGCCCAGTTGGCCATACAGTGCATCAAGTTGCACACTTTTTTCTTGTTTTGTAGGTGTGCTTTAAAAAATCAGCATGACTTGCTTACCTCGTGGCATTTTTTATATCAATTGTTTTTCTTTTCTTTTAAACATTTGGTTGCTTTGACTAATTTATTGGTTCGTTTTTTTTCACAGACCAAAAATGATTGTAGAAGGAGATGCGGCTCCTAGTGAAGGAGAAGTATCAACAACTTTTATAGATGCATCCTAAACTTTTATAGTGGCACAACAATCAATTAGGAGTTGGTATCCTCAACTTTTTAAATAGTTGCACAACTATATCATACGAATTGACATCCTCAACTTTCATAGTTGCACCAGAACCATTTGGGAGTTGGCAGTCTCAACTTTTTAAATAGTCCCACAACAATATCACGTGATCGGCATCCTCAACTATTTTAGTTGCAAAAGAACCAATCAGAAGTTAGCATCCCCAACCTTTTTAATAGTTGCACAAAAATGTCAAATCAGTTGGCATCTTCAACTCCTTTAGTTGCACAAGGACCATTCAGTAGTTGAAATCCTCATGTGTTCACATGCATATGATTTTCTAGGTTTGCACATACACTTGAATGTACTTGCACTACTTATTTGAAAGATTATAATCTTTTTAAATTCACTATTTTCCCATTTCTTGTGTCCAGACATGCTAAATTCATCATGTTCATCAATTCAAAATTCATTACATAATTGCAGAAACATGCAACATGAATTGCATGCAGGCGTACTTGCAGTTGCACAAAACAGTTGATGTAGTTGCACAACATCCGACATATGTTTTTTTTGGAATTTTGCATACATTTTTGCCACCAAAATGAATTTGAAATTATATGAGTTGGCATCTTCAACTTTTATATGAGATGAAGATGCCAACTAGTGAAATTCAAACGCCGCAAGTAGACGGATACGGGAGTATTGTCAGTTGCACACTTGTACGGGTTAAGTTTCACAGATAGAACCCAGAGCTGGTTCATTTTTCTCAGGCTTCTTTTTTGCATCATGTGCAAGTTTTGTAGGTTATGGGGGTGAAGGAGCTTTTGTAGATTTGTGCACATAATTCTCAGCTACAAGGTCACATGTACTATTGTGTGGAAAGATCAAAGGAAAAAAACACCAACGAACCAAATTCTTGTCTAGTTTGTAGTTATGTTTTTATAGTACCTACAACATACATTTCTTTTTTTCCTTTTTGGTACATGGACATCTATCCTTCTGCATTATGTGTCAAATGAGGCTCTATGTGCTCTCCATACGTTTGCACATTTTCTGCATTTTGTTGCACACAATGCTGCAAATGTTGGCTTGTCCCATGATGTAGTTGCATGAAAACCAGTTAAAATTGCACATGTACAAGATCTTCACATTTTTTATCTCTATTTATGTTGTCTTCAACTATGGAGAAGTTACTTTTGCAGAGAGAAATTTTGTGAGTTGGAAAGGGGAAGTCAATGAGGGGGGATCTGAACGGGAGAACAAAAGGTTCACCTCCTATTTTTCCCTTGTTGGTGTTACCTGGTAAGTTCTGATCTGTCCTCCCCCTTCTTTTTTTCACAACAAATTGTTCCAGATCCTCTATTATTCCACTTTGATTCATCTGCCATGGCAGCTCTGGCGATGGAGATCCAGACCTAAGAAACCATTGTTTCTTGGGAAAGAACAAGGTGGGGGCACGTAAGGGCATGGAGAAGAAGTTGGTGGCTAGGGGGCATTGGGAGGGGAGGGATGTCCATGTGATGGCCGAGGACCGTGCCCAACGTGTCATTTGCTGGGTTACGCGCGTCTGTTGCTACCAGGGAGACCTTTCCTTTTCTGGGGGGAGGGGGGACCATATATTTCCTTTTCTGACGGCCGCTCAGGAGTGCTAGCGGGCCAAGGGCCACCCTCTAGACACGTCCTTCAGTATATTATATTCTTCTCGTATATCCACCTAGCCAGATTACTACGAAAGAAATCAGTGAATTGGGTATGACGTCCCCGATTCGACCGTACACTAATCATACATGCAAACGTGTACGATCAATATTAGAGACCCACGGAAGGATATCACAGGACAACTCTAAACACAAATAGAAGTCATACAAGCTAAGGGTCTTGAGGGCTCGAATACATAAGCTTGATACATAATCGAGTCAGCGAAAGCAACAATATCTGAGTATAGACATAAGTTAAACAAATTTTACCTTAAGAAGGCTAGCACAAACATGAACGATCAAAGAGGCAATGCCTCCTAGCTGGGACCACTAACTATTCCTGGTCGTCGGCGGGCTCCACATAGTAGTAGGCACCCTCGGGGTAGTAGTAGTCGACGGGGGTGGAATCTGGCTCCTGGGATCCACCAACTGGTTGCAACAACTGGAAAGAAGAAAGAAGGGGGAAAGGGGGTAGCAAAGCAACCGTAAGTACTTATCCAAAGTACTCGCAAGCATCAGATCTATACTAAGCATTGGTATCAAATGGAAGGATTGTATCTGTGGACTATACTGCAGCATGCCAGAATAGAAAGGAAAGCCTAGCCCATCAAAGACTAGCATCTTCAAGCATCATCAAGCATCTTGCAGCATTCAGAAGAGTACATAATAGCATTTTATATTTAACAAATATGTTTTAGAATTAACGCCCAGAGATCCTTCCTCGAGCCCCTGCGAGAAAGCAATTCCGGAGCCACATATCCATCACATATCTCAAGTATCCATTTCTAGTTGTAATAGATCAGGATACAAGTCTGAACGTCCGTTACCATGGACACGACTATTAGAATAGATAATCTTCCTTGTAGGGGTGCACCACATTTCCCAACATGCTTGATTACTCTGGCCGGACACACTTTTCTGGGTTAATGTCCTACCTCGGAAGATCAACACGTCACAGCCCTACCTAGGCTCAACAGAGAGGTCCCTGCCGGTCTACATCCTAAGCACTCCAGGGTCTTGGGCCCATCGCCCGTTGCACTCTGGGTCATTATGCGCAGGGGGATACTAGCATCACCTCTGCCTGGATGGTGCGATCCGGCCCGACCACAATGCTGAACTGAACGTCTGATAAAGCTTCGGCTGATACTACGACGCCGAGTGCCCATAACTGTTCCCGCATGGTGGTTAGTGCGTATAGGCTAGTGGCCAACTCAGAACAAATACCCAAACCTGTTAGTGCATTAACAATTAAAAGTAGTGGCGGCTGTCGGGACAAGTCTAGAGCTACCACCCCCTCCTGGGTGATACTGCTAAACAGCCAGCCACCACCATAACATCTCACGGGTGCTCTTCAGGCCCGCCCGACTTTCACAGGTATCTCTCACGGGTGCTCACTAGGCCCGCCCGACTTTAACAAAGGTCTGAAGTAAAGTCAAGGTAACCGTGTGTCAAAAACATCAAGGAGGGAAACCCAAGGAATCACCCTCGATGGATTCCACTCGATGTAATAGTCAAGGTGAACATATGAGGAATCACCCTCGATGCACGACAGAGTCGTCCTCGAGAGTGGTGAAGGAGGAATCACCCTTGAAGATCAAAATCGATGAGCTACACTACAGAGTTATCATCAGGGGTGCATTACGAGGTATCACCCTCGGCACTCGATAGTAGCTCTGCAGAGTCGTACAACTAAAGGGGTGAGGTGATGTGTCAGGCTCTGATCATCGATCACGTTGATTGAGTCATTGGTCATCAAGCCAGGGCAACTAGGACAAGGTGAGGGGTCACTGATGGATCACTAACCAACCTATACTAAACAGTTTAGGATAAGTAGTTAAGGTACAATGAGCTGGTTACAAAAGCAGGCTATGCAACGGAATAGGAGCAATCAATTACAGTAGCAAAATCTAATGCAAGCATGAGAGAGAATGGAATGGGCGATATCAGAGTGATCAAGGGGGGGGGGTTGCTTGCCTGGAAGCTCTGCCGAAAGGGATGGAGGGTCGTCGTCGACGTAGTCGATCACAGTGGCATCAACAGCGGTCTCGGGGTCTACCGGAGAGAAGAGGGAAAAGAAACAGTAAATATAAAGCAAACAAATGCATGACATGATAAGAGGTAGAGCTAGGGGTCTTCTAACATAGTGCTACACGATACATGTGAAGCGAGGAAACATCCGGAAATGTGTTGCCGAAGTTTGGCATTTTCTGACGGATGAAACGGAGGGGGATAGTTCCATGTTCGCTATGCTAGGGGCATGCGACAGATGAACGGGCCGCGTATTCGGATTCGTCACATTTTTCTAAGCAACTTTCATCTATAAAACATTTTCATCCGAGTTACGGATAATTTTATATGATTTTTTAAAGAACCAAGCAATTTCTAATACTATATATTTAATTTAATTCGAAATTATTAAGTAGCTAAATTGCTATGGGTACCCAAATGTGTACCCAGGAAAGGTACAGAAGGGCTGACAGTTGGTCAGGGGAGGTCCTCAGCAGTTGACCAGTCAACTATTGACTAGTCAACAGGGTCAAGATGGACCCATGTGTCATAGTCACATTAGGTTAAGTAGCTAATTAATTAGGCTATCTAAATATCTAGTTTAAGTAAAAAAGATTAATTAAGCCGATTAATTATTTAAGTAATTAATCAATTATTATTATTTATTTATTTTAATTTATATATTTTTTCTTCCTTTTTTTGATTTGTTTCCAGGGGCGGGCCCCATGTGCAGTGCACAGGGGCCTTGCGGGCGCACGGGCAAACGGGCGTGGGCACCGGCGCCCGTGTGGAGCCGGGTGCGGTGATGCGGGCCGCGGTAGGTGCCGGCAACCGGGCGGGCAGGGGGCCGCGGTGGGGAGCAGGGCGGAGGCGAGCCGGGCGGGCGGCCAGGGGAGGCGCGCGAGCGCGGGCCGGTAGCATGCGCAACGGGGCAAGCAGGGCCGTGCGGTGGGGTGTCCGGGGCGCTGCGAGAGGAGTTGGCCGGCGTGTGGCAAGTAGAAGCAGCAACAGCGTGAGCGGGCGTGCGCACGACACAGAGGCATGCGAGTAGGTGTGAGCGCGGCCTGGCGAGAAGGGGCATGCAGGGTCGCGGTCACGGGCGCGGTCCAGCGACGAACAGCGCGCCGGGAGGAGAGCTCTGGTTCATGGTGGCCGAGGCGAGCAGGAACGACTACAACGAGGATTCGAGGGGGAAATACGCGGGATCAATGCTGCTCGTCGAGAGGAGGCCGGTGGCGAGCTCGTACGGGGCCGGGGTGGACTGGAGCGGCGAGGAACAACCGCGGGCGATGGCGGTCGTAGTGAAGGGAGACAGCTCGATGCTGAGGTTCGAGGCGTCCTAGCACAGATTGATCCACACATTCGAAGGGGGTGACGGTGTCGCGGGTCTGTCACGCCTTCGCCTGCGTCGGCGGACAACGAGTCGCCTGAACCTGATGATCGAGGCGATGGTGCGGGACCCAGCAGTCATACAGATGCAGGCGCAAGGTGAAGCGTCGAGTGGGTGTGACGGTCTGGCTAGTGTGCCCACATGTCAGGGTGTGTGTCTGTGTGTATGTTATGTATATTAGCTGGGCATGCCGGGTGTGAGAGGGATGTGCGAGTTGAACTTTGAATCCCCTTTCCCCTTCTCCGAACCTCTCTCAAACCTTCTCTCTCCTCACATGTACTCTGTCTCTCACCCCCAAATCCTTCATGTATTTGTGAGATTTATCAAGCTATGAGATGGGGCATGACAATTTGGTAATCAGAGCCTAGATCGCTCCGCCCGCGCTCACGAATCCCAAATCGACTCGTAAAAAAAAATCCCACCGCGAAAGGTGCCTTGATTTGCTTCGGGTAGGAAGGGCACGCTGCGATGTGGTTTCAGGCATTCAAACGTCGCCATCGGTTGGTTAGTTGGGAATATTTCCAGGCAGCAGTGGTAGAGGAATTTGGTACTGAAGAATATGATAGCCAGATGTCCCGTTTGCTGCAACTAAAATAGATGGGAACTGTAGCTGAATATAAACAACAATTTGAGTCATCTATGTATCATCTGACAGCTCTGGATCCATACTGAATCAGCGCTGGTTTGTGGCTCAGTTAATGCTTGGTTTGCGAGATGACATCCGTTGTGCGGTACGGTTGCAGGCGCCCTCTTGTGTCACGTGCACGGCATCCCTGGCCAGGATCCAGGAAGAAGAAGGAGAGACACTCATGCCTCGTGGGCGTCCTCCTGCTCCAACCAAGCATCCACCTACCATAACAGTGCAGACAACTACGGCAACAGCACCACGCACGGATTGGCCGCGTCGCACTGGTAATGATGATTTCAACCGTGAATGTCAGCTCCAGGATTTTTGTTGTGCTAATGGTCTTTGTTTCAAGTGTGGTCACAAATACAGCAAGGAACATCAATGTCGTCGCACCGGTCAATTGCTGACTATTGAAGTGGGTGATTCTGGGGAAGTTCTTTTAGATGATGCAGTGCATGCCCTGAGTTTACTTGATGAAGCCACAACTAGTGGTGAGTGCTGTCAGTTATTGGTTCATGCTCTCGCTGGAACTGAATCAGGGCAGACAATTCGTTTGCAAGCCACTATGGGTGGCCAATCCATGTTGCTATTGGTTGACTCGGGCAGTTCTCACACTTTTGTTACAAAGTCTTTTGCTGAGCGTGCAAAGTGTATTATCACAGCCGCTCCAGCAGTGCCGGTCAGAGTAGCCAATGGACAGTTGATGCACTCAGATTCTCAAGTTCAAAGGCTTACATGGTGCTCCCAAGGGTATGAATTCTCTACTAATATGCGTATCTTGGACCTGGGAGCATATGATGCCATTCTTGTAGTCGATTGGCTAGCACGTTTCAGTCCCATGAATTGTCGTTGGGGTAAGAAAACCTTACAGTTTCACCACCAGGGCAATATGATTGTGTTACAAGAAATTCTTGCCACAGAGCAAGGGGTTTTACCGGAATTGCGTGCTGAACAATTGCTGTAATGGCTGGATACAAATGAAGTTTGGGCTTTAGTAGTGGTAGATAATTTTATTCCTGACGACAGGCAACTGTCTCCAATGGCACCTGATCTTCACACCTTATTACAGGAATTTTCCGACATATTTTTTGAGCCAAATTCTTTGCCACCCAGGAGATCCTTGGATCATGCAATTACTCTAAAACACGATGCTCAACCAGTTAATGCCAGAACTTACCACTATTCTCCATTGCAGAAAGATGAGATCGAGCGGCAGGTTGTAGAGATGTTGCGGACCGGTGTGATTATACCCAGCATGAGCCCATTCGCATCTCCAGTCCTACTCGCACAGAAAGACGGAACTTGGCGGTTTTGCATTGATTATCATCGTCTCACGATCTTACTATCAAGAATAAATTTCCCCTTCCCATCGTTGATGAGTTACTGGATGAGCTTGCTGGAACCAAATTCTTTTCCAAGTTGGATCTCCGTGCGGGATATCATCAAATCCGCATGCATCCAGCTGACGAGGCAAAGACTACATTCAAAACACATCATGGTCATTTTCAATTCCGGGTGATACCTTTTGGGCTCACCAACTCCCCGACAACTTTTAAGTGTATGATGAACTTAGTGTTCGCTCCATTTCTACGCAAATTTGTAATAGTTTTCATGGATGACATACTAGTCTACAGTCCTTCTTGGGCTGACCATTTGCAACACCTGCGTTTGGTTTTGGAAACACAACGTCAGTCCCAATTCTTCGCTAAGTTGACGAAATACTCATTTGGCCAGCAGAGCATACAATACTTGGGTCATATTATATCTTCAGAGGGTGTCCCTACTGATCCACAGAAGATGGCAGCAATGGAACAATGGCCAATTCCAACAAATGCAACTGGGCTCAGGGGTTTCCTCGGCTTAACAGGATACTACCGTAAATTCATGCAAAACTATGGACTAATTTCCAAGCCTTTGACATAGTTGCTTACAAAGAAGGGTTTCGAGTGGAATGATCAGGCCGAAAAGGCTTTCCCCCCTCTGAAATCTACGATGGCACACACCCCTGTTTTGGCTTTGCCGGATTTCTCGGTTCCATTTTCTGTTGAGACCGATGCTTGCGACACCGGTGTGGGAGCAGTGTTAATGCAGAGTGGCCATCCTATTGCTTATATGAGAAAGACATTAGGATTCATGAATCGCAAACTATCCATTTACGAGAAAGAATTTCTTGTGGTGATCATGGCCGTGGACAAGTGGCGTCAGTACCTTCAGCGAGGCCCTTTTACCATTTTGACCGATCATAAGAGCCTTTGCAACTTAACTGACCGGCAACTCACATCGGATCTACAATGAAAAGCCATGTCCTAATTAATTGGACTTCAATTTCAATTCAACTACAAATGAGGGGTGGATAATGGGGCGGCGGACTCTCTGTCGCGTATTGCTCATCAATTTGCAACATAGGCAATTTCAGTTTGCAGGCCAGATAGGGTACAGGAAGTACTGAGTTCGTATCACATTGATACTGAGATGGCCGCACTATTGCAGCAGCTTACAATTCAGTCTCCTGATGCTAAAGGTTATACTTTGGAGAATGGTTTAATCAAGTTCAAAGGACGATTGGTCATTGGGAAAATTTGGCACTACAAACGAAATTGATTGCTTCTCTACATGATAGTGCCGTCGGTGGTCATTCTGGCATTCAGGCAACTTATCAACGGGCCAAGAAACTTTACTATTGTTGGGGAACGTAGTAATTTCAAAAAAATTCCTACGCACACGTAAGATCATGGTGATACATATCAACGAGAGGGGAGAGTGTTGTCTACGTACCCTCGCAGACCGTAAGTGGAAGCGTTTAGTAACGCGGTTGATGTAGTCGAACGTCTTCACGATCCAACCGATCCAAGTACCGAGCGTACGGAACCTCCGCGATCTGCACACGTTCAACTCGGTGACATCCCACGAACTCACGATCCAGCAGAGTGTCAAGGGAGAGCTTCGTCAGCACGACGGCGTGATGAAGCTACCGGCGCAGGGCTTCGCCTAAGCACTACGATGATATGACCGAGGTGGATTATGATGGAGGGGGGCACCGCACACGGCTAAGAGATCAATGATCAACTTGTGTGTTCTAGGGTGCCCCCCTACCCCTGTATATAAAGGAGGGAGGGAGGAGGAGGCCGGCCCTCTTAGGGTGCGCCCAAAGTGTGGAGTCCTACTAGGACTCCCTAGTCCTAGTAGGATTCCACCTCCCACATGGAGTAGGAAAAGGGGAAGGGAAAAGGAGAAGGAAGGAAGGGGACGCCCCCTCCCTAGTCCAATTCAGACCAGTCCATGGGGAGGGGTGCGGCCACCCTTGAGGCCTTTTCTCTCCTTTCCCGTATGGCCCATTAAGGCCCAATATGAATTCCCGTAACTCTTCAGTACTCCGAAAAATACCCTAATCACTCGGAACCTTTTCGATGTCTGAATATATCCTTCCAACATATGGATCTTTACGGCTCGATCATTTCAAGACTCCTCGTCATGTCCCCGATCTCATCCGGGACTCCGAACAAACTTCGGTTATCAAATCACATAACTCATAATATAAATCGTCACCGAACGTTAAGCGTGCGGACCCTACGGGTTCGAGAACTATGTAGATATGACCAAGACATATCTCCGGTCAATAACCAATAGCGGATCCTGGATGCTCATATTAGCTCCTACATATTCTACGAAGATTTTATCGGTCAAACCGCATAACAACATAAGTTGTTTCCTTTGTCATCGGTATGTTACTTGGCCGAGATTCGATCGTCGGTATCGCCATACCTAGTTCAATCTCGTTACCAGCAAGTCTCTTTACTCGTTCCGTAATGCATCATCCCGCAACTAACTCATTAGTCACAATACTTGCAAGGCTTATAGTGATGTGCATTACCGAGAGGGCCCGGAGATACCTCTCCGACAATCGGAGTGACAAATCCTAATCTCGATCTATGCCAACTCAACAAGTACCATCAGAGACACCTGTAGAGCACCTTTATAACCACCCAGTTATGTTGTGACGTTTAGTAGCACACAAAGCGTTCCTCCGGTATTCGGGAGTTGCATAATCTCATAGTCATAGGAACATGTATAAGTCATGAAGAAAGCAATAGCAATATACTAAACGATCAAGTGCTAAGCTAACGGAATGGGTCAAGTCAATCACATCATTCTCCAATGATGTGATCCCATTAATCAAATGACAACTCATGTCTATGGCTAGGAAACATAACCATCTTTGATTCAACGAGCTAGTCAAGTAGAGGCATACTAGTGACACTCTGTTTGTCTATGTATTCACACATGTACTAAGTTTCCGGTTAATACAATTCGAGCATGAATAATAAACATTTATCATAATATAAGGAAGTATAAATAACAACTTTATTATTGCCTCTAGGTCATATTTCCTTCAGTCTCCCACTTGCACTAGAGTCAATAATCTAGTTCACATCGCCATGTGATTTAACATCAATAGTTCACATCACCATGTGATTAACACCCATAGTTCACATCGCCATGTGACCAACACTCAAAGAGTTTACTAGAGTCAGTAATCTAGTTCACATCGCCATGTGATTAACACCCAAAGAGCACTAAGGTGTGATCATGTTTTGCTTGTGAGAGAAGTTTAGTCAACGGGTCTGCCAAATTCAGATCGTATGTATTTTGCAAATTTATATGTCTACAATGCTCTGCACGGAGCTACTCTAGCTAATTGCTCCCACTTTAAATATGTATCTAGATTGAGACTTAGAGTCATCCGGATCGGTGTCAAAAACTTGCATCGACGTAACCCTTTACGACGAACCTTTTTATCACCTTCATAACCGAGAAATATCTCCTTAGTCCTATAAGGATAATTTTGACCGCTGTCCGGTGATCTACTCCTAGATCACTATTGCACTCCCTTGCCAAACTCAGGGCAGGGTATACAATAGGTCTGGCACACAACATGGCATACTTTATAGAACCTATGGCTGAGGCATAGGGAATGACTTTCATTCTCTCTCTATCTTCTGCCGTGGTCGGGCTTTGAGTCTTACTCAACTTCACACCTTGCAACACAGGCAAGAACTCTTTCTTTGACTGTTCCATTTTGAACTACTTCAAAAACTTGTTATGGTATGTACTCATTGAAAAAACTTATCAAGCGTCTTGATCTATCTCTATAGATCTTGATGCTCAATATGTAAGCAGCTTCATCAAGGTCTTCCTTTGAAAAACTCCTTTCAAATACTCCTTTACGTTTTCCAGAAAATTCTACATTATTTCCGATCAACAATATGTCATTCACATATACTTATCAGAAATGTTGTAGTGCTCCCACTCAGTTTCTTGTAAATACAGGCTTCTCCAAAAGTCTGTATAAAACCATATGCTTTGATCACACTATCAAAACGTTTATTCCTATTCCAAGATGCTTGCACCAGTCCATAAATGGATTGCTGGAGCTTGCACACTTTGTTAGCATCCTTTGGATTGACAAAACCTTCAGGTTGCATCATATACAACTCTTCTTCCAGAAATCCATTCAGAAATGCAGTCTTCACATCCATTTGCCAAATTTCATAATCATAAAATACAGCAATTGCTAACATGATTCGGATAGACTTAAACATCGCTACAGGTGAGAGTGTCTCATCGTAGTCAACTCCTTAAACTTGTCGAAAACCTTTTGCGACAATTCGAGCTTTGTAGATAGTAACACTACTATTAGCATCCATTTTCCTCTTGAAGATCCATTTATTTTCCATGGCTTGCCGATCATCGGGAAAGTCAGCCAAAGTCCACACTTTGTTCTCATACATGGATCCCATATCAGATTTCATGGCCTCAAGCCATTTCACGGAATCCGGGCTCATCATCGCTTCCTCGCAGTTTGTAGGTTCGTAATGGTCAAGTAACATGAACTCCATAATAGGATCACTGTACCACTCTGGTGCAGAACGTACTCTGGTTGACCTATGAGGTTTGTTAGTAACTTGATTCGAAGCTTCATGATCATCATTATTAACTTCCTCACTAATTGGTGTAAGCATCACTTGAACTGATTTCAGTGAAAAAAATACTTTCCAATTTGGGAGAAGGTACAATTACCTCATCAAGTTCTACCTTCCTCCCACTCACTTCTTTCGAGAGAAACTTCTTCTCTAGAAAGGATCCATTTTTAGCAACGTATATCTTGCCTTCGGATCTATGATAGAAGGTGTACCCAACAGTCTCGTTTGAGTATCCTATGAAGACGCACTTCTCCGATTTGGGTTTGAGCTTATCAGGCTGAAACTTTTTCACATAAGCATCACAACCCCAAACTTTAAGAAACGATAACTTAGTTTTCTTGCTAAACCACAGTTCATACGGTGTCATCTCAACGGATTTAGATAGTGCCCTTTTTAACATGAATCCAGCTGTCTCTAATGCATAACCCCAAAACAATAGTGGTAAATCGGTAAGAGACATCATAGATCGCACCATATCTAATAAAGTGCAGTTACGACATTCAGACACACCATTATGCTGTGGTGTTCTAGGTGGCGTGAGTTGCGAAACTATTCCACATTGTTTCAAATGAAAACCAAACTCGTAACTCAAATATTCTCCTCCACGATCAGATCATAGAAACTTTATTTTCTTGTTACGATGATTTTCCACTTCACTATGAAATTCTTTGGACTTTTGAAATGTTTCACACTTATGTTTCATCAAGTAGATATACCCATATCTGCTCAAATCATCTGTGAAGGTTAAAAAATAACGATACCCACCACGAACATCGACACTCATCGGACCACATACATCAGTATGTATTATTTCCAACAAATCTGTTGCTCGCTCCATTGTTCCGGAGAACGGAGTCTTAGTCATCTTGCCCATGAGGCATGGTTCGCAAGTATCAAGTGATTCATAATCAAGTGATTCCAAAAGCCCATCTGCATGGAGTTTCTTCATGCACTTTACACCAATATGACCTAAACGGCAGTGCCATAAGTAAGTTGCACTATCATTATTAACTTTGCATCTTTTGGCTTCAATATTATGAATATGTGTATCACTACGATCGAGATCCAACAAACCATTTTTATTGGGTGTATGACCATAGAAGGTTTTATTCATGTAAATAGAAGAACAATTATTCTCTGACTTAAATGAATAACCGTATTTCAATAAACATGATCAAGTCATATTCATGCTCAACGCAAACACCAAGTAACATTTATTTAGTTTCAACACTAATCCCGAAAGTATAGGGAGTGTGCGATGGTGATCTTATCAACCTTGAAATCACTTCCAACACACATCATCACCTCACCCTTAACTAGTCTCTGTTTATTTTGCAACTCTCATTTCAAGTTACTACTCTTAGCAACTGAACCAGTATCAAATACCGAGGAGTTGATATAAACACTAGTGAAGTACACATCAATAACATGTATATCCAATATACCTTTGTTCCCTATGCTATCCTTCTTATCCGCCAAGTATCTAGGGCAGTTCCACTTCCAATGACCATTTCCATTGCGGTAGAAAGCACTCAGTCTCAGGCTTAGGTCTAGACTTGGGCTCCTTCACTTGAGCAGCAACTTGCTTGCCGTTCTTCTTGAAGTTCCCATTCTATCCCTTTGCCCTTTTCTTGAAACTAGTGGTCTTGTTAACCATCAACATTTGATGCTCTTTCTTGATTTCTACCTTCGTCAATTTTAGCACCGCGAAGGGCTCATGAATTACTTTTGTCATCCCTTGCATATCATAGTTCATCATGAAGTTCTAGTAACTTGGAGATAGTGACTAAAGAACTTTGTCAATTACTATCTTATCTGGAAGATTAACTCCCACTTGATTCAAGTAATTGTAGTACTCAAACATTCTGAGCACATGCTCACTCATTGAGCTATTCTCCTCCATCTTGTAGGCAAAGTACCATCAGAGGTCTCATACCTCTTGACATGGGCATGAGTATGAGATAACAATTTCAACTCTTGGAACATCTTATATGCTTCGTGGCGTTCAAAACATTTTTGAAGTCCTGGTTCTAAGCCATAAAGCATGGTGCACTAAACTATCAAGTAGTCATCATACCGAGTTTGTCAAACGTTCATAACGCCTACTTTTGCTCCTGCAATAGGTCTATCACCTAGCGGTGCATCAAGGACATAATTCTTCTGTGCAGCAATGAGGATAATCCTCAGATCACGGACCTAGTCCGCATCATTGCTACTATCATCTTTCAACATAGTTTTTCTCTAGGAACATATCAAAAATAAACGGGGAGCTACATCGCGAGCTATTGATTTACAACATATTTATGCAAATACTATTAGGACTAAGTTCATGATAAATTAAAGTTCAATTAATCATATTGCTTAAGAACTCCCACTTAGATAGACATCCCTCTAGTCATCTAAATGACCACGTGATCCAAATCAACTAAACCATGTCCGATCATCACGTGAGATGGAGTAGTTTTCAATGGTGAACATCACTATGTTTATCATATCTACTATATGATTCACGCTCGACCTTTCGGTCTCCAGTGTTCCGAGGCCATATCTGCATATGCTAGGCTCGTCAAGTTTAACCCGAGTATTCTGCGTGTGCAAAACTGGCTTGCACCCGTTGTATGTGAACGTAGAGCTTATCACACCCGATCATCACATGGTGTCTCAGAACGAAGAACTGTCACAATGGTGCATACTCAGGGAGAACACTTATACCTTGAAATTTTAGTAAGGGATCATCTTATAAAGCTACCACCGAACTAAGCAAAATAAGATGTATAAAAGATAAACATCACATGCAATCAAAATATGTGACATGATATGGCCATCATCATCTTGTGCCTTTGATCTCCATCTCCAAAGCATCATCATGATCTCCATCGTCACCGGCGTGACACCATGATCTCCATCATCTTGATCTATACCAATGTGTCGTCACATGGTTGTCTCGCCAACTATTGCTCTTGCAACTAGTGCTATCGCATAGCGATAAAGTAAAGCAATTATTTGGCGCTTGCATCTTATGCAATAAAGAGACAACCATAAGGCTTCTGCCAGTTGCCGATAACTTCAACAAAACATGATCATCTCATACAACAAGTTATATCTCATCACGTCTTGACCATATCACATCACAACAAGCTCTGCAAAAACAAGTTAGACGTCCTCTACTTTGTTGTTGCAAGTTTTACGTGGCTGCTACGGGCTTAGCAAGAACCGTTCTTATCTACGCATCAAAAGCCACAATGATTTTTCGTCAAGTATGTGCTGTTTTAACCTTCAATAAGGACCGGGCATAGCCACACTTGATTCAACTAAAGTTGGAGAAACTGACACCCGCCAGCCACCTGTGTGCGAAGCACGTCGGTAGAACCGGTCTCGCGTAAGCGTATGCGTAATGTCGGTCTGGACCACTTCATCCAACAATACCGCCGAATCAAAGTATGACATGCTGGTAAGCAGTATGACTATTATCGCCCACAACTCACTTGTGTTCTACTCGTGCATATAACATCTACGCATAAACCTGGCTCGGATGCCACTGTTGGGGAATGTAGTAATTTCAAAAAAAATCCTGTGCAGACGTAAGATCATGGTGATGCATAGCAACAAGAGGGGAGAGTGTTGTCTACATACCCTCATAGACCGTAAGCGAAAGCCTTTAGTAATGCGGTTGATGTAGTCAAACGTCTTCACGATCCAACCGATCCAAGTACCGAACGTACGGCACCTCCGCGATCTGCACAAGTTCAGCTCGGTGACGTCCCACGAACTCACGATCCAACAAAGTTTCGAGGGAGAGCTTCGTCAGCACAACGGCGTGATGACGGTGATGATGAAGCTACCAGCGCAGGGCTTCGCCTAAGCACTACGACGATATGACCGAGGTGGATTATGGTGGAGGGGGGCACCGCACACGGCTAAGAGATCAATGATCAACTTGTGTGTTCTAGGGTGCCCCCCTGCCCCTGTATATAAAGGAGGGAGGGAGGAGGAGTCCGACCCTCATAGCATGCGTCCAAAGTGGAGTCCTACTAGGACTCCTTAGTCCTAGTAGGATTCCACCTCCCAGATGGAGTAGGAAAAGGGGAAGGGAAAAGGAAAAGGAAGGAAGGGGGTGTTGGGGAACGTAGTAATTTCAAAAAATTTCCTACGTACACGCAAGATCATGGTGATGGCATAGCAACGAGAGGGGAGAGTGTTGTCCACGTACCCTCGTAGACCGTAAGCGGAAGCGTTAGCACAACACGGTTGATGTAGTCGTACGTCTTCACGATCCGACCGATCCAAGCACCGAACGTACGGCACCTCCGAGTGCAGCACACGTTCAGCTCGATGACGATCCCCGGGCTCCGATCCAGCAAAGCTTCGGGGATGAGTTCCGTCAGCACGACGGCGTGGTGACGATGATGATGTTCTACCGGCGCAGGGCTTCGCCTAAACTCCGCGACGATATGACCGAGGTGGAATATGATGGAGGGGGCACCGCACACGGCTAAGGAACGATCCGTAGATCAACTTGTGTGTCATGGGGTGCCCCCTGCCCCCGTATATAAAGAAGCAAGGGGGAGGGGCCGGCCGGCCAAGGGAGGGCGTGTCAGGGAGGAGTCCTACTCCCACCCGGAGTAGGACTCCCTCCTTTCCTAGTCCAACTAGGAGACCTTCCATGTAGTAGGAGTAGGAGAGAAGGAAAGCGAAGAGAGAAGGGAAGGAAGGAGGGGGTGCGACCCCTCCCCCTAGTCCAATTCGGACTAGGCCTTGGGGGGGCGCGCGGCCTGCCCTAGGCAGCCCCTCTCTCTTTCCCGTATGGCCCAATAAGGCCCAATACTTCTCCCGGCGAATTTCCGTAACTCTCCGGTACTCCGAAAAATACCCGAATCACTCGGAACCTTTCCGAACTCCGAATATAGTCGTCCAATATATCGATCTTTATGTCTCGACCATTTTGAGACTCCTCGTCATGTCTCCGATCTCATCCGGGACTCCAAACTCCTTCGGTACATCAAAACTCATAAACTCATAATATAACTGTCATCGTAACGTTAAGCGTGCGGACCCTACGGGTTCGAGAACTATGTAGACATGACCTAGAACTATTCTCGGTCAATAACCAATAGAGGAACCTGGATGCCCATATTGGTTCCTACATATTCTACGAAGATCTTTATCGGTCAAACCGCATAACAACATACGTTGTTCCCTTTGTCATCGGTATGTTACTTGCCCGAGATTTGATCGTCGGTATCCAATACCTAGTTCAATCTCATTACCGGCAAGTCTCTTTACTCGTTCCGTAATGCATCATTCCGTTACCAACTCATTTGGTCACATTGCTTGCAAGGCTTATAAAGATGTGCATTACCGAGAGGGCCCAGAGATACCTCTCCGACAATCGGAGTGACAAAACCTAATCTCGAAATACGCCAACTCAACATGTACCTTTGGAGACACCTGTAGTACTCCTTTATAATCACCCAGTTACGTTGTGACGTTTGGTAGTACCCAAAGTGTTCCTCCGGTAAACGGGAGTTGCATAATTCTCATAGTTACAGGAACATGTATAAGTCATGAAGAAAGCAATAGCAACATACTAAACGATCAAGTGCTAGGCTAACGGAATGGGTCATGTCAATCACATCATTCTCCTAATGATGTGATCCCATTAATCAAATGACAACTCTTTTGTCCATGGCTAGGAAACATAACCATCTTTGATAAACGAGCTAGTCAAGTAGAGGCATACTAGTGACACTATGTTTGTCTATGTATTCACACATGTATTATGTTTCCGGTAATACAATTCTAGCATGAATAATAAACATTTATCATGAAATAAGGAAATAAATAATAACTTTATTATTGCCTCTAGGGCATATTTCCTTCAGTCTCCCACTTGCACTAGAGTCAATAATCTAGTTCACATCGCTATGTGATTTAACACCAATATTCACATCTGCATGTGATTAATACCCATAGTTCACATCATCATGTGATCAACACCCAAAGGGTTTACTAGAGTCAATAATCTAGTTCACATCGCTATGTGATTAACACCCAAAGGGTTTACTAGAGTCAATAATCTAGTTCACATCGCTATGTGATTAACACCCAAAAGAGTACTAAGGTATGATCATGTTTTGTTCGTGAGAGAAGCTTAGTCAACGGGTCTGTCATATTCAGAGCCGTATGTATTTTGCAAATATTCTATGTCCACAATGCTCTGCACGGAGCTACTCTAGCTAATTGCTCCCACTTTCAATATGTATCCAGATTGAGACTTAGAGTCATCTGGATTGGTGTAAAAGCTTGCATCGTTGTTACTTTTACGACGGGCTCTTTTATCACCTCCATAATCGAGAAACGTCTCCTTAGTCCTCACTAAGGATATTCTTGACCCATGTCCAGTGATCTACTTATTAGATCAAAATTGTATTCCTTTGCCAAACACAGAGCAAGGTATACAATAGGTCTGGTTCACAGCATAGCATACTTTATAGAACCTATGACTGAGGCATAGGGAATGACTTTTCATTCTCTTTCTATTTTCTGCAATGGTCGGGTCTTGAGTCTTACTCAACTTCACACCTTGTAACACAGGCAAGAACTCCTTCTTTGACTGTTCCATTTTGAACTATTTCAAAAATTTATCAAGGTATGTACTCATTGAAAAATCTTATCAAGCGTCTTGATCTATCTATATAGATCTTGATGCTCAATGTGTAAGCAGCTTCACCGAGGTCTTGCTTTGAAAAACTCTTATTCAAGTATCCTTTCATGCTATCCAGAATTTCCATATCATTTCCAATTAACAATATGTCATCCACATATAATATGAGAAATGCTACAGAGCTCCCACTCACTTTCTTGTAAATACAGGCTTCTTCAAAAGTCTGTATAAAACCATATGCTTTGATCAACTCATCAAAGCGTATATTCCAACTCTGAGATGCTTGCACCAGTCCATTGATGGATTGCTGGAGCTTGCACACTTTGTTAGCATCTTTAGGATTGACAAAAACTTTCTGGTTGCATCATATACAACTCTTCTTTAATAAATCCATTAAGGAATGCAGTTTTGACATCCATTTGCCAGATTTCATAAAATGTGGAAATTGCTAACATGATTCAGACAGACTTAAGCTTCGATACGAGTGAGAAAATCTCATCGTATTCAACACCTTGAACTTGTTGAAAACATTTCGCAACAAGTCGAGCTTAGTAGATAGTAACACTACTATCAATGTCCGTCTTCCTCTTGAAGATCCATTTATTTAACATGGCTTGCTGATCATCGAGCAAGTCAATCAAAGTCCATACTTTGTTCTCATACATGGATCTTATCTCAGATCTCATGGCCTCAAGCCATTTTGCGGAATCTGGGCTCACCATCGCTTCTTCATAGTTCGTAGGTTCGTCATGGTCTAGTAACATAACTTCCAGAACAGGATTACCGTACCACTCTGGTGCGGATCTTACTCTGTAAGACCTACGAGGTTCTGTAGTAACTCAATCTGAAGTTTCATGATCATCATCATTAACTTCCTCACTAATTGGTGTAGTAGTCACAGGAACAGATTTCTGTGATGAACTACTTTCAAATGAGGGAGCAGTTTTAGTTACCTCATCAAGTTCTACTTTCCTCCCACTCACTCCTTTCGAGAGAAACTCCTTCTCTAGAAAGGATCCATTCTTAGCAACGAATGTTTTGCCTTTGGAATTGTGATAGAAGGAGTACCCAAAAGTTTCCTTTGGGTATTCTATGAAGACGCACTTCTCCGATTTGGGTTCGAGCTTATCAGGTTGAAAACCTTTTTCATATAAGCATCGCAACTCCAAACTTTAAGAAACGACAGCTTAGGTTTACTTCTAAACCATAGTTCATACGATGTCGTCTCAATGGATTTAGATGGTGCCCTCTTAACGTGAATGCAGCTGTCTCTAATGCATAACCCCAAAACGATAATGGTAAATCAGTAAGAGACATCATAGATCGCACCATATCCAATAAAGTGCAGTTACGACGTTCGGACACACCATAACGTTGTGGTGTTCCAGGTGGCGTGAGCTGTGAAACTATTCCACATTGTTTTAATTGAAGACCAAACTCGTAACTCAAATATTCGTCTCCGCGATCAGATCGCAGAAACTTTATTTTCTTGTTACGATGATTTTTCCACTTCACTCTGAAATTCTTTGAACCTTTCAATTATTTCAGACGTATGTTTCATCAAGTAGATATACCCATATCTGCTCAAATCATTTTGTGAAGGTCAGAAAATAACGATACTTGCCACGAGCATCAACACTCATTGGATCGCATACATCGGTATGTATTATTTCCAATAAGTCAGTAGCTTGTTCCATTGTTCCGGAGAACGGAGTTTTTAGTCATCTTGCCCAAAAGGCACGGTTCGCAAGCATCAAATGATTCATAAACAAGTGATTCCGAAAATCCATCTTTATGGAGTTTCTTCATGCGCTTTACACCGATATGACCCAAACGGCAGTGCCACAAATAAGTTGCACTATCATTATTAACTTTTCATCTTTTGGCATCAATATTATGAATATGTGTATCACTACGATCGAGATCCAACAAACTATGTTCATTGGGTGTATGACCATCGAAGGTCTTATTCATGTAAACAGAACAACAATTATTCTCTGACTTTAAATGAATAACCGTATTGCAATAAACATGATCAAATCATATTCATGCTCAACGCAAACACCAAATAACATTTATTTAGGTTCAACACTAATCCTGAAAGTATAGGGAGTGTGCGATGATGATCATATCAATCTTGGAACCGCTTCCAACACTCATCGTCACTTCCCCTTCAACTAGTCTCTGTTTATTCTGTAACTCCTATTTCGAGTTACTAATCTTAGCAACCGAACAAGTATCAAATACTTAGGGGCTACTATAAACACTAGTAAGGCACACATCAAACACCTGTATATCAAATATACCCTTGTTCACTTTGCCATCCTTCTTATCCACCAAATATTCAAGGCATTTCCGCTTCTAGTGACCATTTCCTTTGCAGTATAATCACTCAGTTTCAGGCTTTGGTCCAGCTTTGGGCTTCTTCGCGGGACTGACAACTTGCTTGTCATTCTACTTGAAGTTCCCTTTCTTTACCTTTGCCCTTTTCTTGAAACTAGTGGTCTTGTCAATCATCAACACTTGATGCTCTTTCTTGATTTCTACCTTCGTTGATTTCAACATCACGAAGAGCTCGGAATCGTTTTCGTCATCCCTTGCATACTACAATTCATCACAAAGTTCTACTAACTTGGTGATGGTGACTAGAGAATTCTGTCAATCACTATCTTATCTGGAAGATTAACTCCCACTTGATTCAAGTGATTGAAGTACTCAGACAATCTGAGCACATGCTCACTAGTTGAGCGATTCTCCTCCATCTTTTAGCTATAGAACTTGTTGGAGACTTCATATCTCTCAACTCGGGTATTTGCTGGAAATATTAACTTCAACTCCTGGAACATCTCATATGGTCCATGACGTTCAAAACGTCTTTGAAGTCCCGATTCTAAGCCGTTAAGCATGGTGCACTAAACTATCAAGTACTCATCAAATTGAGCTAGCCAAACGTTCATAATGTCTACATCTGCTCCTGCAATAGGTCTGTCACCTAGCGGTGCATTAAGGACATAATTCTTCTGTGCAGCAATGAGGATAAACCTCAGATCACGGATCCAATCCGCATCATTGCTACTAACATCTTTCAACACAATTTTCTCTAGGAACATATCAAAATAAACATATGAAAGCAACAACGCGAGCTATTGATCTACAACATAATTTGCAAAATACTACCAGGACTAAGTTCATGATAAATTTAAGTTCAGTTAATCATATTACTTAAGAACTCCCACTTAGATAGACATCCCTTTAATCCTCTAAGTGATTACGTGATCCATATCAACTACACCATGTCCGATCATCACGTGAGATGGAGTAGTTTCAATGGTGAACATCATTATGTTGATCATATCTACTATATGATTCACGCTCGACCTTTCGGTCTCCATGTTCCGAGGCCATATCTGTATATGCTAGGCTCGTCAAGTTTAACCTGAGTATTCCGCGTGTGCAACTGTTTTGCACCCGTTGTATTTGAACGTAGAGCCTATCACACCCGATCATCACGTGGTGTCTCAGCACGAAGAACTTTCGCAACGGTGCATACTCAGGGAGAACACTTCTTGATAATTAGTGAGAGATCATCTTAAAATGCTACCGTCAATCAAAGCAAGATAAGATGCATAAAGGATAAACATCACATGCAATCAATATAAGTGATATGATATGGCCATCATCATCTTGTGCTTGTGATCTCCATCTTCGAAGCACCGTCGTGATCACCATCGTCACCGGTGCGACACCTTGATCTCCATCGTAGCATCGTTGTCGTTACGCCATCTATTGCTTCTATGACTATCGCTACCGCTTAGTGATAAAGTAAAGCAATTACATGGCGTTTGCATTTCATACAATAAAGCGACAACCATATGGCTCCTGCCAGTTGCCGATAACTTCGGTTACAAAACATGATCATCTCATACAATAAAATATAGCATCACGTCTTGACCATATCACATCATAACATGCCCTGCAAAAACAAGTTAGACGTCCTCTACTTTGTTGTTGCAAAATTTTACGTGGCTGCTACGGGCTTAGCAAGAACCGTTCTTACCTACGCATCAAAACCACAACGATAGTTTGTCAAGTTGGTGCTGTTTTAACCTTCGCAAGGACCGGGCGTAGCCACACTCGGTTCAACTAAAGTGAGAGAGACAGACACCCGCCGGTCACATTTAAGCAACGAGTGCTCGTAGCGGTGAAACCAGTCTCGCGTAAGCGTACGCGTAATGTCGGTCCGGGCCGCTTCATCTCACAATACCGCCGAACCAAAGTATGACATGCTGGTAAGTAGTATGACTTATATCGCCCACAACTCACTTGTGTTCTACTCGTGCATATAACATGAACGCATAAAACCTAGGCTCTGATACCACTGTTGGGGACGTAGTAATTTCAAAAAATTTCCTACGTACACGCAAGATCATGGTGATGGCGTAGCAACGAGAGGGGAGAGTGTTGTCCACGTACCCTCGTAGACCGTAAGCGGAAGCGTTAGCACAACGCGGTTGATGTAGTCGTACATCTTCACGATCCGACCGATCCAAGCACCGAACGTACGGCACCTTCGAGTTCAGCACACGTTCAGCTCGATGACGATCCCCGGGCTCCGATCCAGCAAAGCTTCGGGGATGAGTTCCGTCAGCACGACGGCGTGGTGACGATGATGATGTTCTACCGGCGCAGGGCTTCGCCTAAACTCCGCGACGATATTACCAAGGTGGAATATGGTGGAGGGGGGCACCGCACACGGCTAAGGAACGATCCGTAGATCAACTTGTGTGTCATGGGGTGCCCCCCTGCCCCCGTATATAAAGAAGCAAGGGGGAGGGGGCGGCTGGCCAAGGGAGGGCGCGCCAGGGAGGAGTCATACTCCCACCGGGAGTAGGACTCCCTCCTTTCCTAGTCCAACTAGGAGACCTTCCATGTAGTAGGAGTAGGAGAGAAGGAAAGGAAAGAGAGAAGGGAAGGAAGGAGGGGGTGCGGCCCCTCCCCCTAGTCCAATTCGGACTAGGCCTTGGGGGGGGGGTGCGCGGCCTGCCCTGGGCAGCCCCTCTCTCTTTCCCGTATGGCCCAATAAGGCCCAATACTTCTCCCGGCGAATTCCCGTAACTCTCCGGTACTCCGAAAAATACCCGAATCACTCGGAACCTTTCCGAACTCCGAATATAGTCGTCCAATATATCGATCTTTACGTCTCGACCATTTCGAGACTCCTCGTCATGTCTCCGATCTCATCCGGGACTCCGAACTCCTTCGGTACATCAAAACTCATAAACTCATAATATAACTGTCATCGTAACGTTAAGCGTGCGGACCCTACGAGTTCGAGAACTATGTAGACATGACCTAGAACTATTCTTGGTCAATAACCAATAGCGGAACCTGGATGCCCATATTGGTTCCTACATATTCTACAAAGATCTTTATCGGTCAAACCGCATAACAACATACGTTGTTCCCTTTGTCATCGGTATGTTACTTGCCCGAGATTTGATCGTCGGTATCCAATACCTAGTTCAATCTCGTTACCGGCAAGTCTCTTTACTCGTTCCGTAATGCATCATTCCGTAACCAACTCATTTGGTCACATTGCTTGCAAGGCTTATAAAGATGTGCATTACCGAGAGGGCCCAGAGATACCTCTCCGACAATCGGAGTGACAAAACCTAATCTCGAAATACGCCAACTCAACATGTACCTTCGGAGACACCTGTAGTACTCCTTTATAATCACCCAGTTACGTTGTGACGTTTGGTAGTACCCAAAGTGTTCCTCCGGTAAACGGGAGTTGCATAATTCTCATAGTTACAGGAACATGTATAAGTCATGATGAAAGCAATAGCAACATACTAAACGATCAAGTGCTAGGCTAACGGAATGGGTCATGTCAATCACATCATTCTCCTAATGATGTGATCCCATTAATCAAATGACAACTCTTTTGTCCATGGCTAGGAAACATAACCATCTTTGATAAACGAGCTAGTCAAGTAGAGGCATACTAGTGACACTATGTTTGTCTATGTATTCACACATGTATTATGTTTCCGGTTAATACAATTCTAGCATGAATAATAAACATTTATCATGAAATAAGGAAATAAATAATAACTTTATTATTGCCTCTAGGGCATATTTCCTTCAGGGGGCGCCCCCCCTCCTTAGTCCAATTTGGACCAGTCAATGGGGAGGGGTGCGACCACCCTTGAGGCCTTTTCTCTCCTTTCCCGTATGGCCCATTAAGGCCCAATAAGAATTCCCGTTACTCTCCGGTACTCTGAAAAATATCCGAATCACTCAGAGCCTTTCCGATGTCCGAATATAGCCTTCCAATATATCGATATTTACAGCTCGATCATTTCAAGACTCCTCGTCATGTCCCCGATCTCATCCGGGACCCAAACAAACTTCGGTCATCAAATCACATAACTCATAATATAAATCATCACCGAACGTTAAGCATGCGGACCCTACGGGTTCGAGAACTATGTAGACATGACCGAGACATATCTCCGGTCAATAAACAATAGGGGAACCTGGATGCTCATATTGGCTCCAATATATTCTACGAAGATCTTTATCGGTCAAACCACATAACAACATAAGTTGTGCCCTTTGTCATCGGTATGTTACTTTCCCGATATTCGATCGTTGGTATCACCATACTGAAGGAAATATGCCCTAGAGGCAATAATAAAGTTATTATTTATTTCCTTATAATCATGATAAATGTTTATTATTCATGTTAGAATTGTATTTACCGGAAACATAATACATGTGTGAATACATAGACAAACAAAGTGTCACTAGTATGCCTCTACTTGACTAGCTCGTTAATCAAAGATGGTTATGTTTCCTAACCATGAACAATGAGTTGTTATTTGATTAACGAGGTCACATCATTAGCAGAATGATCTGATTGACATGACCCATTCCATTAGCTTAGCACCCGATCGTTTAGTATGTTGCTATTGCTTTCTTCATGACTTATACATGTTCCTATGACTATGAGATTATGCAACTCCCGTTTACCGGAGGAACACTTTGGGTACTACCAAACGTCACAACGTAACTGGGTGATTATAAAGGAGTACTACAGGTGTCTCCAATGGTCGATGTTGGGTTGGCGTATTTCGAGATTAGGATTTGTCACTCCGATTGTCGGAGAGGTATCTCTGGGCCCTCTCGGTAATACACATCACATAAGCCTTGCAAGCATTACAACTAATATGTTAGTTGTGAGATGATGTATTACGGAACGAGTAAAGAGACTTGCCGGTAACGAGATTGAACTAGGTATTGGATACCGACGATCGAATCTCGGGCAAGTAACATACCGATGACAAAGGGAACAACGTATGTTGTTATGCGGTCTGACCGATAAAGATCTTCGTAGAATATGTAGGAGCCAATATGGGCATCCAGGTCCCGCTATTGGTTATTGACCAGAGACGTGTCTCGGTCACGTCTACATTGTTCTCGAACCCGTAGGGTCCGCACGCTTAAGGTTACGATGATAGTTATATTATGAGTTTATGCATTTTGATGTACCGAAGGTTGTTCGGAGTCCCGGATGTGATCACGGACATGACGAGGAGTCTCGAAATGGTCGAGACGTAAAGATTGATATATTGGAAGCCTATATTTGGATATCGGAAGTGTTCCGGGTGAAATCGGGATTTTACCGGAATACCGGGAGGTTACCGGAACCCCCCGGGAGCTATTTGGGCCATAGTGGGCCTTAGTGGAAAAGAGAAGAGGCTGCCCTAGATGGGCTGCGCGCCCCCCCTTTCCCTAGTCCTATTAGGACTAGGAGAGGTGGCCGGCCCCCTCCTCCTCTTTTCCCCTCCGAGGAATCCTAGTTGGACTAGGATTGGAGGGGGAATCCTACTCCCAGAGGGAGTAGGACTCTCCTGCGCCTCCCCCCCTTGGCCGGCCAGCCTCCCCTCCTCTCCTCCTTTATATACGGAGGCAGGGGCACCTCTAAACACACAAGTTGACACAAGTTGATCCACGTGATCTATTCCTTAGCCGTGTGCGGTGCCCCCTGCCACCATATTCCTCGATAATACTGTAGCGGAGTTTAGGCGAAGCCCTGCTGCTGTAGTTCATCAAGATCGTCACCACGCCGTCGTGCTGACGAAACTCTTCCCCGACACTTTGCTGGATCGGAGTCCGGGGATCGTCATCGAGCTGAACGTGTGCTCGAACTCGGAGGTGCCGTAGTTTCGGTGCTTGATCGGTTGGATCGTGAAGACGTACGACTACTTCCTCTACGTCGTGTCATCGCTTCCGCAGTCGGTCTGCGTTGGGTACGTAGACAACACTCTCCTCTCGTTGCTATGCATCACATGATCCTGTGTGTACGTAGGAAATTTTTTGAAATTACTACGAAACCCTACAGAAACGACCATTCTTCTGGGTTGGGCTGCCGCCACCCTTCATCAACCTCACCGGCAGCAGAAACGACCATTCTTCTGGGTTGGGCTGCCGCCACCCTTCATCAACCTCACCGGCAGCAGAAACGACCATTCTTCTGGGTTGGGCTGCCGCCACCCTTCATCAACCTCACCGGCAGCAGAAACGACCATTCTTCTGGGTTGGGCTGCCGCCACCCTTCATCAACCTCACCGGCAGCAGAAACGACCATTCTTCTGGGTTGGGCTGCCGCCACCCTTCATCAACCTCACCGGCAGCAGAAACGACCATTCTTCTGGGTTGGGCTGCCGCCACCCTTTATCAACCTCACCGGCAGCAGAAATTGAAGGAAATATGCCCTAGAGGCAATAATAAAGTTATTATTTATTTCCTTATTTCATGATAAATGTTTATTATTCATGCTAGAATTGTATTAACCGGAAACATAATACATGTGTGAATACATAGACAAACAAAGTGTCACTAGTATGCCTCTACTTGACTAGCTCGTTAATCAAAGATGGTTATGTTTCCTGACCATGAACAATGAGTTGTTATTTGAGTAACGAGGTCACATCATTAGTTGAATGATCTGATTGACATGACCCATTCCATTAGCTTAGCACCTGATCGTTTAGTATGTTGCTATTGCTTTCTTCATGACTTATACATGTTCCTATGACTATGAGATTATGCAACTCCCGTTTACCGGAGGAACACTTTGGGTACTACCAAACGTCACAACGTAAATGGGTGACTATAAAGGAGTACTACAGGTGTCTCCAATGGTCGATGTTGGGTTGGCGTATTTCGAGATTAGGATTTGTCACTCCGATTGTCGGAGAGGTATCTCTGGGCCCTCTCGGTAATACACATCACATAAGCCTTGCAAGCATTACAACTAATATGTTAGTTGTGAGATGATGTATTACGGAACGAGTAAAGAGACTTGCCAGTAACGATATTGAACTAGGTATTGGATACCGACGATCGAATCTCGGGCAAGTAACATACCGATGACAAAGGGAACAACGTATGTTGTTATGCGGTCTGACCGATAAAGATCTTCGTAGAATATGTAGGAGCCAATATGGGCATCCAGGTCCCGCTATTGGTTATTGACCGGAGACGTGTCTCGGTCATGTCTACATTGTTCTCGAACCCGTAGGGTCCGCACGCTTAAGGTTACGATGACAGTTATATTATGAGTTTACATGTTTTGATGTACCGAAGGAGTTCGGAGTCCCGGATGAGATTGGGGACATGACGAGGAGTCTCGAAATGGTCGAGACGTAAAGGTTCATATATTGGATGATATGGTTAGGCCAAGGGGTCAAGCCCATGAGGCTTTAGATCGGTGCAAAAGGAGTTTTGCGGAGTCCAGGGGGCCAAACGCCGGAGACCCTGGCGTCTGGCCCTGGGCCAGACGCCGAGGCCCATGGCGTCTGGGCCAGACGCCAAGGATTGTGGCGTTTGGTCCTGGAGTCCGAGTGGGACTCTTGCCTTTCGGGAAAAACCGACTTTGAGGAGGCTTTTGCTCCAAGTTTCGACCCCGGGGCTCAACATATAAATAGAGGGGCAGGGCTAGCACCCAAGACACAACAAGTTGATCCACGTGATCTATTCCTTAGCCGTGTGCGGTGCCCCCTTCCACCATATACCTCGATAATACTGTAGCGGAGTTTAGGCGAAGCTCTGCTGCTGTAGTTCATCAATATCGTCACCACGCCGTCGTGCTGACGGAACTCTTCCCCGACACTTTGCTGGATCGGAGTCCGGGGATCGTCATCGAGCTGAACGTGTGCTCGAACTCGGAGGTGCCGTAGTTTCGGTGCTTGATCGGTTGGATCGTGAAGACGTACGACTACTTCCTCTACGTCGTGTCATCGCTTCCGCAGTCGGTCTGCGTTGGGTACGTAGACAACACTCTCCCCTCGTTGCTATGCATCACATGATCTTGCGTGTGCGTAGGAAATTTTTTGAAATTACTACGAAACCCAACAGTGGCATCCGAGCCTAGGTTATTTATGTTGATGTTATATGCACGAGTAGAACACAAGTGAGTTGTGGACGATACAAGTCATACTGCCTACCAGCATGTCATACTTTGGTTCGGCGGTATTGTTGGACGAGACGACCCGGACCAACCTTACGCGTACGCTTACGCGAGACCGGTTCCCTCGACGTGCTTTGCATAGAGATGGCTTGCGGGCGACTGTCTCTCCAACTTTAGTTGAACCAAGTATGGCTACGCTCGGTCCTTGTGAAGGTTAAAACGGAGTCTATTTGACAAACTATCGTTGTGGTTTTGATGCGTAGGTGAGATTGGTTCTTACTTAAGCCCGTAGCAGCCACGTAAAACATGCAACAACAAAGTAGAGGACGTCTAACTTGTTTTTGCAGGGCATGTTGTGATGTGATATGGTCAAGGCATGATGCTGAATTTTATTGTATGAGATGATCATGTTTTGTAACCGAGTTATCGGCAACTGGCAGGAGCCATATGGTTGTCGCTTTATTGTATGCAATGCAATCGCGATGTAATGCTTTACTTTATTACTAACGGTAGTGATAGTCGTGGAAGCATAAGATTGGCGAGACGACAATGATGCTACGATGGAGATCAAGGTGTCGCGCCGGTGACGATGGTGATCATGACGGTGCTTCGGAGATGGAGATCACAAGCACAAGATGATGATGACCATATCATATCACTTATATTGATTGCATGTGATGTTTATCTTTTTATGCATCTTATCTTGCTTTGATTGACGGTAGCATTATAAGATGATCTCTCACTAAATTATCAAGAAGTGTTCTCCTTGAGTATGCACCGTTGCCAAAGTTCATCGTGCCCAGACACCACGTGATGATCGGGTGTGATAAGCTCTACGTCCATCTACAACGGGTGCAAGCCAGTTTTGCACACGCAGAATACTCAGGTTAAACTTGACGAGCCTAGCATATGCAGATATGGCCTCGGAACACGGAGACCGAAAGGTCGAGCGTGAATCATATAGTAGATATGATCAACATAATGATGTTCACCGATGAAACTACTCCATCTCACGTGATGATCGGTCATGGTTTAGTTGATTTGGATCACGTAATCACTTAGAGGATTAGAGGGATGTCTATCTAAGTGGGAGTTCTTAAATAATATGATTAATTGAACTTAAATTTATCATGAACTTAGTCCCTGAGAGTATCTTGCTTGTTTATGTTGTTTGTAGATAGATGGCTCGTGCTGTTGTTCCGTTGAATTTTAATGCGTTCTTTGAGAAAGCAAAGTTGAAAGATGATGGTAGCAATTACACGGACTGGGTCCGTAACTTGAGGATTATCCTCATTGCTGCACAGAAAAATTACGTCCTGGAAGCACCGCTGGGTGCCAGGCCTGCTGCTGGAGCAACACCAGATGTTATGAACGTCTGGCAGAGCAAAGCTGATGACTACTCGATAGTTCAGTGTGCCATGCTTTACGGCTTAGAATCGGGACTTCAACGACGTTTTGAACGTCATGGAGCATATGAGATGTTCCAGGAGTTGAAGTTAATATTTCAAGCAAATGCCCGAATTGAGAGATATGAAGTCTCCAATAAATTCTATAGATGCAAGATGGAGGAGAACAGTTCTGTCAGTGAGCATATACTCAAAATGTCTGGGTATAATAATCACTTGATTCAATTGGGAGTTAATCTTCCGGATGATTGCGTCGTTGACAGAATTCTCCAATCACTGCCACCAAGCTACAAGAGCTTCGTGATGAACTATAATATGCAAGGGATGAACAAGACTATTCCCGAGCTCTTCGCAATGCTGAAAGCTGCGGAGGTAGAAATCACTAAGGAGCATCAAGTGTTGATGGTTAACAAAACCACTAGTTTCAAGAAAAAGGGCAAAGGAAAGAAGAAAGGGAACTTCAAGAAGAACAGCAAGCAAGTTGCTGCTCAAGAGAAGAAACCCAAGTCTGGACCTAAGCCTGAAACTGAGTGCTTCTACTGCAAGCAGACTGGTCACTGGAAGCGGAACTGCCCCAAGTATTTGGCGGATAAGAAGGATGGCAAGGTGAACAAAGGTATATGTGATATACATGTTATTGATGTGTACCTTACTAGAGCTCGCAGTAGCACCTGGGTATTTGATACTAGTTCTGTTGCTAATATTTGCAACTCGAAACAGGGACTACGGAATAAGCGGGCACTGGCAAAGGACGAGGTGACGATGCGCGTGGGAAATGGTTCCAAAGTTGATGTGATCGCGGTCGGCACGCTACCTCTACATCTACCTTCGGGATTAATATTAGACCTAAATAATTGTTATTTGGTGCCAGCGTTGAGCATGAACATTATATCTGGATCTTGTTTAATGCGAGACGGTTATTCATTTAAATCAGAGAATAATGGTTGTTCTATTTATATGAGTAATATCTTTTATGTTCATGCACCCTTGAAGAGTGGTCTATTCTTATTGAATCTCGATAGTAGTAATACACATATTCATAATGTTGAAGCCAAAAGATGCAGAGTTGATAATGAAAGTGCAACTTATTTGTGGCACTGTCGCTTAGGTCATATCGGTATAAAGCGCATGAAGAAACTCCATACTGATGGACTTTTGGAACCACTTGATTATGAATCACTTGGTACTTGCGAACCGTGCCTCATGGGCAAGATGACTAAAACACCGTTCTCCGGCACTATGGAGAGAGCAACAGATTTGTTGGAAATCATACATACCGATGTATGTGGCCCGATGAATATTGAGGCTCGTGGCGGATATCGTTATTTTCTCACCTTCACAGATGATTTAAGCAGATATGGGTATATCTACTTAATGAAACATAAGTCTGAAACATTTGAAAAGTTCAAAGAATTTCAGAGTGAAGTTGAAAATCATCGTAACAAGAAAATAAAGTTTCTACGATCTGATCGTGGAGGAGAATATTTGAGTTACGAGTTTGGTGTACATTTGAAAAACTGTGGAATAGTTTCGCAACTCACGCCACCCGGAACACCACAGCGTAATGGTGTGTCCGAACATCGTAATCGTACTTTACTAGATATGGTGCGATCTATGATGTCTCTTACTGATTTACCGCTATCATTTTGGGGATATGCTTTAGAGACGGCCGCATTCACGTTAAATAGGGCACCATCAAAATCCGTTGAGACGACACCTTATGAACTGTGGTTTGGCAAGAAACCAAAGTTGTCGTTTCTTAAAGTTTGGGGCTGCGATGCTTATGTGAAAAAGCTTCAACCTGATAAGCTCGAACCCAAATCGGAGAAATGTGTCTTCATAGGATACCCAAAGGAGACTATTGGGTACACCTTCTATCACAGATCCGAAGGCAAGACATTCGTTGCTAAGAATGGATCCTTTCTAGAGAAGGAGTTTCTCTCGAAAGAAGTGAGTGGGAGGAAAGTAGAACTTGACGAGGTAACTGTACCTGCTCCCTTACTGGAGAGTAGTTCATCACAGAAAACTGTTTCAGTGACACCTACACCAGTTAGTGAGGAAGTCAATGATAATGATCATGAAACTTCAGATTAAGATACTACTGAACCTCGTAGATCAACCAGAGTAAGATCCGCACCAGAGTGGTACGGTAATCCTGTTCTGGAGGTCATGCTACTAGATCATGATGAACCTAGGAACTATGAAGAAGCGATGGTGAGCCCAGATTCCGCAAAGTGGCTTGAAGCCATGAAATCTGAGATGGGATCCATGTATGAGAACAAAGTATGGACTTTGGTTGACTTGCCCGATGATCGGCAAGCAATTGAGAATAAATGGATCTTTAAGAAGAAGACTGACGCTGATGGTAATGTTACTGTCTACAAAGCTCGACTTGTCGCAAAAGGTTTTCGGCAAGTTCAAGGGATTGACTACAATGAGACCTTCTCACCCGTAGCGATGCTTAAGTCCGTCCGAATCATGTTAGCAAATTGCCGCATTTTATGATTATGAAATTTGGCAGATGGATGTCAAAACTGCATTCCTGAATGGATTTCTGGAAGAAGAGTTGTATATGATGCAACCAGAAGGTTTTGTCGATCCAAAGGGAGCTAACAAAGTGTGCAAGCTCCAGCGATCCATTTATGGACTGGTGCAAGCCTCTCGGAGTTGGAATAAACGTTTTGATAGTGTGATCAAAGCATTTGGTTTTATACAGACTTTCGGAGAAGCCTGTATTTACAAGAAAGTGAGTGGGAGCTCTGTAGCATTTCTGATATTATATGTGGATGACATATTACTGATTGGAAATGATATAGAATTTCTGGATAGCATAAAGGGATACTTGAATAAAAGTTTTTCAATGAAAGACCTCGGTGAAGCTGCTTACATATTAGGCATTAAGATCTATAGAGATAGATCAAGATGCTTAATTGGACTTTCACAAAGCACATACCTTGACAAAATTTTGAAGGAGTTCAAAATGGGTCAAGCGAAGAAAGGGTTCTTGCCTGTGTTACAAGGTGTGAAATTGAGTAAGACTCAATGCCCGACCACTACAGAAGATAGAGAGAATATGAAAGATGTTCCCTATGCATCAGCCATAGGCTCTATCATGTATGCAATGCTGTGTACCAGACCTGATGTGTGCCTTGCTATAAGTTTAGCAGGGAGGTACCAAAGTAATCCAGGAGTGGATCACTGGACAACGGTCAAGAACATCCTGAAATACCTGAAAAGGACTAAGGATATGTTTCTCGTATATGGAGGGACAAAGAGCTCACCGTAAAAGGTTACGTTGATGCAAGCTTTGACACTGATCCGGACGATTCTAAATCGCAAACCGGATACGTGTTTACATTAAACGGTGGAGCTGTCAGTTGGTGCAGTTCTAAACAAAGCGTCGTAGCGGGATCTACATGTGAAGCGGAATACATAGCTGCTTCGGAAGCAGCAAATGAAGGAGTCTGGATGAAGGAGTTCATATCCGATCTAGGTGTCATACCTAGTGCATCGGGTCCAATGAAAATCTTTTGTGACAATACTGGTGCAATTGCCTTGGCAAAGGAATCCAGATTTCACAAAAGGACCAAACACATCAAGAGACGCTTCAACTCCAACCGGGATCTAATCCAGGTGGGAGACATAGAGATTTGCAAGATACATACGGATCTGAATGTTGCACACCCGTTGACTAAGACTCTTCCACGAGCAAAACATGATCACCACCAAGGCTCCATGGGTGTTAGAATCATTACAGTGTAATCTAGATTATTGACTCTAGTGCAAGTGGGAGACTGAAGGAAATATGCCCTAGAGGCAATAATAAAGTTATTATTTATTTCCTTATAATCATGATAAATGTTTATTATTCATGCTAGAATTGTATTTACCGGAAACATAATACATGTGTGAATACATAGACAAACAAAGTGTCACTAGTATGCCTCTACTTGACTAGCTCGTTAATCAAAGATGGTTATGTTTCCTAACCATGAACAATGAGTTGTTATTTGATTAACGAGGTCACATCATTAGCAGAATGATCTGATTGACATGACCCATTCCATTAGCTTAGCACCCGATTGTTTAGTATGTTGCTATTGCTTTCTTCATGACTTATACATGTTCCTATGACTATGAGATTATGCAACTCCCGTTTACCGGAGGAACACTTTGGGTACTACCAAACGTCACAACGTAACTGGGTGATTATAAAGGAGTACTACAGGTGTCTCCAATGGTCGATGTTGGGTTGGCGTATTTCGAGATTAGGATTTGTCACTCCGATTGTTGGAGAGGTATCTCTGGGCCCTCTCGGTAATACACATCACATAAGCCTTGCAAGCATTACAACTAATATGTTAGTTGTGAGATGATGTATTACGGAACGAGTAAAGAGACTTGCCGATAACGAGATTGAACTAGGTATTGGATACCGACGATCGAATCTCGGGCAAGTAACATACCGATGACAAAGGGAACAACGTATGTTGTTATGCGGTCTGACCGATAAAGATCTTCGTAGAATATGTAGGAGCCAATATGGGCATCCAGGTCCCGCTATTGGTTATTGACCAGAGACGTGTCTCGGTCATGTCTACATTGTTCTCGAACCCGTAGGGTCCGCACGCTTAAGGTTACGATGACAGTTATATTATGAGTTTATGCATTTTGATGTACCGAAGGTTGTTCGGAGTCCCGGATGTGATCACGGACATGACGAGGAGTCTCGAAATGGTCGAGACGTAAAGATTGATATATTGGAAGCCTATATTTGGATATCGGAAGTGTTCCGGGTGAAATCGGGATTTTACCGGAATACCGGGAGGTTACCGGAACCCCCCGGGAGCTATTTGGGCCATAGTGGGCCTTAGTGGAAAAGAGAAGAGGCTGCCCTAGATGGGCTGCGCGCCCCCCCTTCCCCTAGTCCTATTAGGACTAGGAGAGGTGGCCGGCCCCCTCCTCTTTTCCCCTCCGAGGAATCCTAGTTGGACTAGGATTGGAGGGGGAATCCTACTCCCAGAGGGAGTAGGACTCTCCTGCGCCTCCCCCCTTTGGCCGGCCAGCCTCCCCTCCTCTCCTCCTTTATATACGGAGGCAGGGGCACCTCTAAACACACAAGTTGACACAAGTTGATCCACGTGATCTATTCCTTAGCCGTGTGCGGTGCCCCCTGCCACCATATTCCTCGATAATACTGTAGCGGAGTTTAGGCGAAGCCCTGCTGCTGTAGTTCATCAAGATCGTCACCACGCCGTCGTGCTGACGAAACTCTTCCCCGACACTTTGCTGGATCGGAGTCCGGGGATCGTCATCGAGCTGAACGTGTGCTCGAACTCGGAGGTGCCGTAGTTTCGGTGCTTGATCGGTTGGATCGTGAAGACGTACGACTACTTCCTCTACGTCGTGTCATCGCTTCCGCAGTCGGTCTGCGTTGGGTACGTAGACAATACTCTCCCCTCGTTTCTATGCATCACATGATCTTGCGTGTGCGTAGGAAATTTTTTGAAATTACTACGAAACCCAACACATACCTAGTTCAACCTCGTTACCAGCAAGTCTCTTTACTCATTCCGTAATGCATCATCCTGCAACTAACTCATTAGTCACAATGCTTGCAAGGCTTATAGTGATGTGCATTACCGAGAGGGCCCAGAGATACCTCTCCGACAATCGGAGTGACAAATCCTAGTCTCGATCTATGCCAACTCAACAAGTACCATCGGAGACACCTATAGAGCACCTTTATAATCACTCAGTTACGTTGTGACGTTTAGTAGCACACAAACTGTTCCTCCTGTATTCGAGAGTTGCATAATCTCATAGTCATAGGAACATGCATAAGTCATGAACAAAGCAATAGCAATATACTAAAGGATCAAGTGCTAAGCTAACAGAATGGGTCAAGTCAATCACATCATTCTCCAATGATGTGATCCCGTTAATCAAATGACAACTCATGTCTATGGCTAGGAAACATAACCATCTTTGATTCAACGGGCTAGTCAAGTAGAAGCATACTAGTGACACTTTGTTTGTCTATGTATTCACACATGTACTAAGTTTCCGGTTAATACAATTCTAGCATGAATAATAAACATTTATCATAATATAAGGAAGTATAAATAACAACTTTATTATTGCCTCTAGGGCATATTTCCTTCAACTACTGGCCCGGAATGAAATTGGTTGTGGAGCTTTTTGTGAAACAATGCCCAACTTGTTAACATGCTAAGCACCCACACACTCGACCTGCCGGTCTGCTCCAGCCGTTGCCACTGCTCCATGGTAAGAAATCACAATGGATTTTGTGGAAGGTTTACCGATGTCTGAGGGCGCTAATGTGATTCTGGTCGTGGTCGACCGATTGACCAAGTACGCACACTTACTTCCTTTGCTTCATCCTTACACAACCTCCACTATCTCCAAGCTGTTCGTGGACCAAATAGTGCGTCTCCATGGAGTTCCCTGTCAATTACATCTGACCGTGACAAGATTTTCATGAGTGGCATTTGGAAGGATCTGTTCAAGGCAGTGGGTACAAAACTGCATTACAGTACAACACATCATCCGCAAACTGACGGCCAGAGTGAGCGTGTAAACCAATGTGTTGAGCAATATCTGCGTTGTGCTGTCCAGGATCGTCCCAAGACTTGGCGTTGATGGCTTGCTATGGCGGAGTTTTGGTATAATACCAGTCACCATGTTTCGCTTGGCTGCTCCCCATTTCGTGCTCTCTACAAGACCGAGCCCAGTTTTGGTGGAATGCCCAATATCGCCGTTGATTCGACATCACTAGTCACGGACACTGCAGCAGATTATTAGGAACACACCGAATTGTTGAGGGCACATCTGCTTCGAGCTCAACAGCGCACAACGTCGCAAGCAGACCGCCGTCGCATTGAGCGTCAGTTCATTGTTGGCGAGCAAGTTCTCCTGAAGCTCCAGCCGTACGCACAACATTCAGTTGTTAATCGTCCGTGCCACAAGCTTTCATACAAGTATTTTGGCACGTTTACTATCCTGGAGCGAATTGGGGAAGTTGCGTACTGTCTGCAGTTGCCAGCCGCTGCCCAGGTACACCCGGTATTTCATGTGTCCCAGTTGAAGCCTTTCTCGGCAGATTACTCGCCAGTTTATGCTCAGTTTGCGAGATGAAACCCGCTTTGAGTCATCTATGTATCATCTGACAACTCTAGATCCATCACTGAATCAGCGCTGGTTTGTGGCTTAGTTTATGCTCGGTTTGCGAGATGACATCCGTTGTGCGGTACAGTTGCAGGCGCCCTCCAGTGTCACGCGCGCGGCATCCCTGGCCAGGATCCAGGAAGAAGAAGGAGAGACGCACATGCCTCGTGGGCGTCCTCCTGCTCCAACCAAGCATCCACCTACCATAACAGTGCAGACAACTATGGCAACAGCACCACACACGGATTGTCCGCGTCGCACTGGTAATGATCGATGATTTCAACCGTGAACGTCAGCTCCGGTATTTTCGTCATGCTAATGGTCTTTGTTTCAAGTGTGGTCATAAATACAGCAAGGAACATCAATGTCGTCGCACCGGTCAATTACTGACTATTGAAGTGGGTGATTATGGGGAAGTTCTTTCAGATGATGCAGTGCATGCCCTGAGTTTACTTGATGAAGCCCAACTAGTGGTGAGTGCTGTCAGTTATCGGGTCATGCTCTCGGTGGAACTGAATCAGGGCAGACAATTCGTTTGCAAGCTACTGTGGGTGGCCAAGCCATGTTGCTATTGATTGACTTGGGCAGTTCTCACACTTTTGTTACAAAGTCTTTTGCTGAGCGTGCAAAGTGTATTATCACAGCTGCTCCAGCAGTGCCGGTCAGAGTAGCCAATGGACAGTTGATGCACTCAGATTCTCAAGTTCAAGGGCTTACATGGTGCTCCCAAGGGCATGAGTTCTATACTAATATGTGTATCTTGGACCTGGGAGCATATGATGCCATTCTTGGAGTCGATTGGCTAGCACGTTTCAGTCCCATGAATTGTCATTGGGGTAAGAAAACCTTACAGTTTCATCACCAGGGCAATATGATTGTGTTACAAGAAATTGATGCCGCAGAGCAAGGGGTTTTACCGGAATTGCATGCTGAACAATTGCTGCAATGGCTGGATACAAATGAAGTTTGGGCTTTAGCAGTGGTAGATAATTTTATTCCTGACGACAAGCAACTGTTTCCAATGGCACCTGATCTTCACACCTTATTACAGGAGTTTTCCGACATATTTTCTGAGCCAAATTCTTTGCCACCCAGGAGATCCTTGGATCATGCAATTACTCTGAAACACGATGCTCAACCAGTTAATGCCAGACCTTACCGCTATTCTCCGTTGCTGAAAGATGAGATCGAGCGGCAGGTTGTAGAGATGTTGCGGACCGGTGTGATTATACCCAGCATGAGCCCATTCGCATCTCCAGTCCTACTCGTACAGAAGAAGCACGGAACTTGGCGGTTTTGCATTGATTATCATCATCTCAACAATCTTACTATCAAGAATAAATTTCCCCTACCCATCGTTGATGAGTTACTGGATGAACTTGCTGGAACCAAATTCTTTTCCAAGTTGGATCTCCGTGCGGGATATCATCAAATCCGCATGCATCCAGCTGACGAGTCAAAGACTGCATTCAAAACACATCATGGTAATTTTCAATTCCGGGTGATACCTTTTGGGCCCACCAACGCCCCGACAACTTTTCAGTGTGTGATGAACTTAGTGTTCGCTCCATTTCTGCGCAAATTTGCAATACTTTTCATGGATGACATACTGGTCTACAGTCCTTCTTGGGCTGACCATTTGCAACACCCACGTTTGGTTTTGGAAACACTGTGTTAGTCCCAATTCTTCGCTAAGCTGATGAAACACTCATTTGTCCGGCAGAGCATACAATACTTGGGTCATATTATATCTTCAGAGGGTGTCACTACTGATCCAGAGAAGACGGCATCAATGGAACAATGTCCAATTCCAACAAATGCAACCGAGCTCAGGGGTTTCCTCGGCTTAACAGGATACTACCGTAAATTTGTGCAAAACTATGGACTAATTTCCAAGCCTTTGACACAGGTGCTTACAAAGAAGGGTTTCGAGTGGAATGATCAGGCCACATAGGCCTTCCTCTCTCTGAAATCTGTGATGGCACACACCCCTGTTTTGGCTCTGCCGGATTTTTCGGTTCCATTTTCTGTTGAGACCGATGCTTGCGACACTGGTGTGGGAGCAATGTTAATGCAGCGTGGCCATCCTATTGCTTATATGAGCAAGGCATTAGGATTCTTAATCGCAAACTATCCATTTAGGAGAAAGAATTTCTCGCGGTGATCATGGCCGTGGACAAGTGGCGTCAGTACCTTCAGCGAGGCCCTTTTACCATTTTGACCGATCATAAGAGCCTTTGCAACTTAACTGACCAGCAACTCACATCGGATCTACAACGAAAAGCCATGTCCAAATTAATTGGACTTCAATTTCAATTCAAGTACAAACGAGGGGTGGATAATGGGGCGGCAGAATCTCTGTCGCGTATTGCTCATCAATTTGCAACACAGGCAATTTCAGTTTGCACGCCAGATTGGGTACATGAAGTACTGAATTCGCATCACACTGATACAGAGATGGCTGCACTATTGCAGCAGCTTACAATTCACTCTCCTGACGTTAAAGGTTATACTTTGGAGAATGAGTTAATCAAGTTCAAAGGAAGATTGGTCATTGGGGAAAATTTGGCACTACAGAAGAAATTGATTGCTTCTCTGCATGATAGTGCCGTCGGTGGTCATTCTGGCATTCAGGCAACTTATCAACGGGCCAAGAAACTTTACTACTGGCCCGGAATGAAGTTGGCTGTGGAGCTTTTTGTGAAACAATGCCCAACCTGTCAACATGCTAAGCACCCACACACTCGACCTGCCGGTCTGCTCCAGCGGTTGCCACCTCCTCACGCTCCATCGTAGGAAATCACAATGGATTTTGTGGAAGGTCTACCGATGTTTGAGGGCGCTAATGTGATTCTGGTCGTGGTCGACCAATTGACCAAGTACACGCACTTCCTTCCTTTGCATCATCCTTACACAGCCTCCACTGTCTCCAAGCTGTTCGTGGACCAAATCGTGCGTCTCCATGGAGTTCCCTTGTCAATTATATCTAACCATGACAAGATTTTCATGAGTCACATTTGGAAGGATCTGTTCAAGGCAGTGGGCACAAAACTGCATTACAATACAGCACATCATCCGCAAACTGACGGCCAGAGTGAGCGTGTGAACCAATGTGTTGAGCAATATCTGCGTTGTGCTATCCAGGATCGTCCCAAGACTTGGCGTCGATGGCTTGCTATGGCGGAGTTTTGGTATAATACCAGTCACCATGTTTCGCTTGGCTGCTCCCCATTTCGTGCTCTCTACAAGACTGAGCCCAATTTTTGTGGAATGCCCAATATTGCTGTTGATTCGACATCACCAGTCGCGGACACTGCAGCAGATTATCAGGAACACACTGAATTGTTGAGGGCACATCTGCTTCGAGCTCAACAGCGCACAAAGTCGCAAGCAGACCGCCGCTGCATTGAGCGTCAGTTCATTGCTGGCGAGCAAGTTCTCCTGAAGCTCCAGCCGTACGCACACCATTCAGTTGTTAATCGTCCGTGCCACAAGCTTTCATACAAGTATTTTGGCCCGTTTACTATCCTGGAGCGAATTGGGGAAGTTGCGTACTGTCTGCAGTTGCCGGCCGCTGCCCAGGTACACCGGGTATTTCATGTGTCCCAGTTGAAGCCTTTCTCGGCAGATTACTCGCCAGTTTTTAGTGAGTTGCCACCACCGGACCTGATGCTCAGCGACAAGCTTCCTTCGGCCATTCTGCAACGCTGCATGGTTCGCGATGGCAACACGGCCACAACTCAGCTGCTGATCAAATGGGGTGACTTGCCGGATGACGCTGCTACGTGGGAGAACTACAACGTCGTCAAGCTTCGTTTCCCGTTATCGCCACTATGGAGGTATGCTCCAAGTCAAGCGGCGGCGAGTGCCACGCCTTCGCCTGCGTTGGCGGACAGCGAGTCGCCTGAACCTGATGATCCAGGCGATGGTGCGGGACCCAGCAGTCAGACAGATGCAGGCGCAAGGTGAAGCGTCGAGTGGGTGTGACGGTCCGGCTGGTGTGCCCACATGTCAAGGTGTGTGTGTGTGTGTGTGTGTGTGTGTGTGTGTGTGTGTTAGTTATGTATATTAGCTGGGCATGCCGGGTGTGAGAGGGATGTGCGAGTTGAACTCTGAATCCCCTTTCCCCTTCTCTGAACCTCTCTGAACCTTCTCTCTCCCCACCTGTACTCTGTCTCTCACCCACAAATCCTTCATGTATTTGTGAGATTTATCAAGCTATGAGATGGGGCATGACAGGGTCGTGGAAACCTCTACGCGCCACGAGGCAGCTTTGGTGCTTGAGGTCGACGGCAGCGTGGCGAGAACAACTTGGATGCGAGCTTGCAAGGAGGGGATCTGGGCGAGAGGGAGGGAGGCCGAGAGGGCGAGGAGTGGGGAGTGGGTGGAGTTGCAGATGAGGCGGGGAAGAGTCTGAGGAGGCGCGGGGGCGCCTTATCCCATCCGGGGAGTCGCCGTCGAGGCGGTCCGGCGGGGGCAAGCCCCTCGGTCGGTCGTACAGGAGAAG
>NC_041381.1:685859646-685903849 GCF_002162155.2 Triticum dicoccoides | reverse complement strand
TTTTCTCTTTTTATTTTATCCTTCCCTTTTCCTTTTTTATTAGTTTCTGTTTTCCACTTTGTTTTGTTTTATTTTAGTTTTATAAAATATAACACTAGCCCCTAAATTAGTATTTATAATTTGGCTACTGCCACAAATAATTTGTCGCTTTAATTAAATAGTTGGCATTTGTTTATTTAATTAAAAGCATTTAATAATATTTTTAGCCCCGGTTTTATTCATTTAAGGGCAATTAAATACTTTAAAAAAATGTTGCGCCACCACCATAATTAGTTGTGGAGTATTTTCCAGACTTTGAAAATTTTAGTTTGCATGTTGGAGAAATTTGAATTTTGGACTTTAATTTGAATTTGAGTTCGAATTATGCCTTGGTTCAAATGAGGATTAGCAACAGTGATACTGATGACGTGGCGCCTGAGGGAGTGCGCCACGGCCTCGTACGGGAAGCCATGCAACTTGCGGGACGTCGACTCGTCCAGGTTACCGAAAACATGGCGCACCACTTCAGGTCCATCATGGAGTAGAATGCCGCGTGGGCAACCTCCACGGGCGCGCCGGAGACCGCCACGCCAACACCGACATGTGGTGGAGCATGCCTAGGACGGCATCCTGTAGCAGAGGCAGTAGCGCTACCCGGTCCATCGGCCGGGGTGACAACAAGTTCTCCGCGCCGATCCTGCACAACGCGCGCCACTTGCGGCGTGGCGTCAGCACGAACACGGGGTTGGCGGCGTGCTCTGCTCCATTCAAATTTTTTTTTTTGAATGAAAGGGGTTGTCCCCCTGCCCCAATTTTTTTTTTTGAATGAAAGGCGTGCTCCATGCAATGCCACTCGCTCGGTGGGTTCTGACCAGCCAGGAGACCTACCGGACCGTGGCTGTGGAGGAGGTGAGAATCATGACCACAGTGCCCAACCGGAACATCATCAGCGGTCCGTACCGTTCGGCGACTCGCGTGAGGGAGCGATGCGGGTGCTTACCCACGACACTGATGAGGCTGCCGATAGCTAGAAGCGGCCTCGGCCTAGGTGGAAAACGGCGCTGGACACCGATTCACTTATCTGGCTCGTCGGCACCTCCACTCCGGGATGCCTTGCGACCCACGACCATGGTGGGTTGCCGGCAGCAGGAGGCAACACGGTGATGTGTTGGCAAAGTTGCCGCCTCTCCCCATGGCCACCGATGGCGAACTGTGAGGGCGTGGGAGGCAACAGTGGCACTCAGTCAAAAAGGTCAAGGGTAGTGGCACTTGGTGAAATCCCGGAGCCATGCACGAAAGTTGAGGAAGAAGGCGCCTAGCCGACCTCCCAACCAACGGGGTAGAGAAGGAAGATAGGAGAAGTCAGGAAGAAGAGAAGATGAGACCTGACCAGGGAGAAAGGCCCGTTGCGGCGCTGCCGTCTTTTTGCTGCCCACATCTGCTTTATTGGTGATCTGGTTGGCGGCCATGAGGGGCATCTCTGGATCTTCCCCTCGTGTTGATTGAGGGCCGCCATGCACGGCCGTATTCGCAGGTCGCCACAAGAGGAGCAAAAAGTGTAGAGGATGATGACAACGACGCCGGAGTCTAGGAGGGAGCTCATGCCCCCGACACTAGTGCTGCGGACCTGTTGCGATGCACGATGGGGAGGAGGTGGGCAGTGGTGTGGTGAAGCAAGCAAATCCCTCTATTTATACACCTTCCGCCTATCCAGAAAGAACGGATCAAGTGCGGATCAAGAAGCATCGGATTAAGCCGCAAGACGTCTGCATGAACACGTGGCCACAACAACGATCAAAGCGGCGGCCAGAACCATCGACTTAAGCGGTGTTAGACCATAAACAACGAACAAAGCGGCACCGCATGCATGCAGAGCCGGTTCTGAGATTTTGGAGGCCGGGGGCGGAAACGAAACTCAGGGCCCCTTAAGTAAACATCATTACAATGAAACAAATTAACATAAACATCATACCTCCATGTCTGTCATTAGATGTTTAATTTTCATATACTATATCTTTAGTTTTATAGATGTCGATATTTTTTAATATAATATGGACAAACCTTACGAAGTTTGACTCCAGAGGGAGTACTTTTGCTAAATGTCAACGACGTTGATTTATTTCCCTAGAGAAAAAGGCGAGATGGCACCGTCTATGGCACCCCGGCGAGACCATCGGTATCACTAGTGCCGGGGAGTCGAAGGTGGATAGTTGCGGGTGTCATGGGGTCGCCGATGCCAGAGAAGGGGTCACTAGAGTGATGGTTGAAGAGGTGGCGTCCCAACGGTGGAGGAAGTCACTTGGGCAGGAAGACGCGGCAGTGCAACACCGATCCAGGGTAGTGGTGGACGACGGTCGGCCATTATGAGAGGACATATCTAACTTGATGGGATGGCAGAAAGATCGACTCATGCAAAAAAAAAGGGTAGCTGAATAATAGCAGGCCAAGAAAATTGCATCAAAGGTTGAACAATCCAAGCCATGCATCATGTATCATGTACGTATAAATAAATTAGCAAAACAAGTATAGAGAATGATAATATCGTATACCTCTGTGATTGCCTGATTGGACGCTCGGCGATGACGGTAAGACACCTAGAGAGTCTGGACGACGCTGAACAAAAAACACGCATGCATGCAAAATCCCAACAACCGAACCACTGCACGCAAAAAAAAAGCACTGCATGCAAACCAAGGAAAAGTAGCCAAATCATGGATGTGGTCACATCCCTCCAACTCGCATACCCGAATGCACTGCAAAAAGAATGTCTCATGTCCCATACGAATTCGCTGGGTACACCCTACGATGCACCCAGCTAGATCCCAAACTTTTGCACATGTCACCTCGTGATTGCCCTACTAAAGCTGTGAAAAACTCTAAAAAATATCAAAAAAGATCTCTAGTGAGAAAATCGCTAGGTAAACCCGAGAACGCACACAACCAGATTCCACACGTTGAAGAAATTCGCGCCAGAGCCGCTCCGTCCACACGAGATCTTACCCCGCCAGGTCCCAAAGAAATACGTGTGGCAGCAGCTGCTTGGTCAGTTTTAGCGAAGGAAACAAGGGGGAAACGTGGGAAGACATCTATAGTTAGAAATATGATTCTTGGTATACTCACATGTGCTGGGACGTGGTTATGGACGGCGGCGTGGCGAACGGTGGCAGACCTAGGCCTGTCGATCTGATCGATGGCAGGGCAAAACAACCGCACAGACTTGGGCTGGGCTTTTTAGTTATGTGCGTTGTTGATCAAGCGTGGGCTAATTTAGTTAATTATTAGGGTGTGTCTAGGTCTCAGTCGACTGAGACTTTGCGAAGTCTCAGTCAGCTGATGTCATCATAGGTAGATTAGGCCTATTTACTGGATGTCCCTCTGCTGGGTTGTAATTGGCTGAACGCTGGGCTTATTCCGTTTTTTTTGTTTGTTTATTTGTTACTTCGGGCTGGCCTTCTTACTTTGTTTGTTGTGATTGGGCCGAGCTATGATTTTGTTTGTTTGTTTTCACGCACATCCAAAAAAGCTATTGAACAAAAAGATAAGTTACAGCCAGGCCCAGCCGATATATGGACAGAAAACTGTTTGCTCCTCTGCTCATCTGAACCTTGCTATCCATTGTTCGTGGAGTTGATCAGAGCAACTTATGGATGTTTTTCAGTACTATTACTAGCAACTTGTACATGCCCTCTTCCTAGTTTCAAGAAAAGAATAAATAGACATGGTGATATACGGCTGGTTAACTTCCCTGCATTAAGTAGCTTAGTTAACAAAAATCATGTATTGGCTAGTTCAGAAACTTCAGCAAAGAGTATGGAGACACTGGATCTTCAAGGGTTACCAAAAAAATAACGTGTTAACAAAAAATTGCTGTGTTACCTAGCTAGATAAAACTCAGAAAAACTGAATATATATAGAAAAATGTTACAAACCAGTGTAGCAACTTCTCCAAAAAGGAATCCTCTGACGCTTCCGTGTTAGTGATTTCTACATGATATCCTCTCTCTTCTGACTCTGGATCTTCAAGACACAGCTCTTTGCCTTTTGCATTTTTTTCGCTCTCAGGGTCGCTTGCTTCATCATCCATGTCAGTGCCCGTGTCTATTCATAAATGTATATAATACATTAGTCTTGAAAAACAAAATTTTAAAAACAGAGGGGTGCGACAAAGTATGACATAGAAGAAACTAAAATCATGCCACTAGCTAGAAGAGAATTTCTACTACTAGTTGGTAATTCAGCATATCATTCCCCCTAGCACACAAAATTCTGAACAACAAAAAGTATAAACAAGACAACCTCAGAGACTGAACATAAGTGCATTTCAAGAAATAAAAGAAATCTGAACAAAAAGTAAACAATCTGAACATATACACAACAACTACTTAGTTATGCCAACACAAACACACACGCACCCACGCGCACAATCTTAGGTGGGGCATTCCAACCCTTCAAAAAGTCCAACTTCCGAAACAGGGGCACCGTCGGTGTCATGTATCGCAAAAAAATGAACCTGGAACAAGCTCAAACATACCAGCCGAAAAAAGGCTTGATTACAAGGTAACTGATAAAAACATCTGAACTTGAATCTGCAACTAAATATAGCAAAATCTCAGTAACTTGACATAAATTCTGACGACAAAAATCAAATAGAAATGAACTTAAGGTAATGATTTGATGTGTTTAAGTATAGCTCAAGGATCCTCATATACTCGTGAGAGAGTGGTGTCATCCATTGAATTTAACTGATGGTTCTGAACACTACTTCAGAAAGACACATAAAAAACAAAAATAGCACACACACAAGCCAAAATCTGAACAAATCGTCATGGAGCCATTCAAATGCAAAAATCAAAAACTACTTTGTCTATGAACTTGACCAGACCTACTTTGTTCATTGTCACGGCACTCGTGTATTACGTTGCACAGGAGGGACAAAAATGGTCATGGAGCCATTCAAAATCCAAAATCATCAGGTTTGGGATGGATTTTCAGCAGGCACACTTTCAAAATCAAAAATTGTGCTTGAACGCTTTGCGCTTGCCCCCAATCCCCCACAAAAGCAAAAACAATGTGTTGAAAACTGACCCGTCCCACTCCTTTCCTGCCGCCCTCCGACAAAAACACAAAGTTAGTTGCGAGATCGATTGCTCGATTTGCATTGACTGACACGGCAGCGGGTTTGTTATGGTGCTTGCGAGACGCACTACGGGGGAGAGGAGCGGGGAGGTAGGGGGATATCTTACCTGCTCAGCCTACTGTCGGACATGTTAATCCTATTTATCCAAACAACCACGTAGGGTGACACTTGTAGTTGCAAGCCTAGCATCGGAGATGCAACTCCCATCCTCCAACAAAACAAAAGACTAGTTGCAACCATGTTGGAAGCATGCAATTGCAGTCGGGGGTGACAGTTGCAATTGCATGCCTAGTACTGGACATGCAACTGCCCCCCTCGGACTCGCAAGTACACCACCCCCTCTCCCGCCGCCCTCCGAGAAAAACACAAGGCCAATTGCAGCCAGGGACGACACCTCTAGTTGCATCCCTAGTACTGGACATGCAATTGGGCCCACCCACGTCACTCACATACAAAAAATAAAAGTTAGTTGCAGTTGGGGTGTATGCATCCAGTTGCGGTTGAGGGCGACCCTTGCAATTGCAAGCCTACTGTTGGACATGCAACTGTCCCCTCCCCCTCTCCGACAAAAAACGCAATGCCACTTGCAGTCAGGGAGGAGACATGCAGTTGCGGTCGAGGGCGACACTTGCAGTTGCAAGTCTAGTATCGGACATGCAACTCGCAGCCCTCTCCTCCCGCACCCTTACAAAAACAAAAATGGTAGTTGCATTTGTCTGTGTGGGCATGCGATTGCGGTCAAGGGTGACACTTGAAGTTGCAAGCCTACTGTCCTACATGCAACTCCCCCCTTCGCCCCTCTGACAAAAAAGCAAGGCTAGTTGCAGTCGGGAGGGAGGCTTGTAGTTTCAATCGAGGGCGACACTTGCAATTGCAAGCCTACTATCAAACATGCAACTCGTACCCCGCTCTTCCGCCGCCCACTTACAAAACAAATGCCAGTTGCAACCAGGTGTGTCGGCATGCAGTTGCAACCGTGTGTGTAGGCAAGCAATTGCACTTGAGGGCGACACCTGTAGTTGCAAGCCTACTATTGGACATGCAACTAACCCCTTCCCCTCTCCGACCAAAAATGCAAGGCCAGTTGCAGCAGGGAGGAGACATGCATTTGCGGTCAAGCGCAACACTTGCAGTTGCAAGTATAGTATCGAACATGCATCTCGCACCCCTCTCTTGCCGCCCCTTACCAAAAGAATGTCAGTTGCAACTTGGTATGTGGGCATGCAATTGCAGTCAAGAACAATGCTTAAAGTTGCAAGCCTAATGTTGGACATGCAACTGCCCCCTCCAACAAAAGCCTAAAGGCAAGTTGTAGTCGGGGAGGAGACATGCAGTTTTGGTCGAGGGCGACACTTGTAGTTGCAAGTCTAGTATCGGACATACAACTCACACCCCTCTTCCGCCGCCCACCTACAAATCTCGTCGTCCCCTTACAAAAACAAAAAAAATGTCCAGTTGCAGCTGGGTGTGTAGGCATGTCGGTACGGTTGAGGGCGACACTTGCAATTGCAAGCCTACTATTGGACATGCAACTGCGCCCCCCCCTAACAAAAAAGGCCAATTGCACTCAGAGAGGAGACATGCAGTTGCGGTCGAGGGCGACACTTGGAGTTCCAAGTCTAGTATCGGACATGCAACTCGCACCCCTCCCCCGCCGCCCCCTTAAAAAACAAAATTGTTAGTTGTAGTCGAATGTGTGGGCATGCGATTGCGATCGAGGGCGGCACTTGTAGTTGCAAGCCTACTGTTCGACATGCAACTGCCCCTCCCCCTCTCCAACAAAAAATGCAAGGCTCGTTGCAGTCGGGAGGGAGACTTGCAGTTGCAATCGAGGGCGACACTTGCAATTTCAAGCCTACTATCACACATGCAACTTGCAGCCCACTCTTCTGCCGCCCACTTACAACACAAATGTCCTTTGCAATCGGGTGTGTAGGCATGCAGTTGCAGCCATGTGTGTAAGCATGCAGTTGCGGTTGAGGGCAACACTTGCAGTTGCAAGCCTACTATTGGACATGCAACTGCCCCCTCCCCCTCTCCGACAAAAAATGCAAGGCCAAGGAGACATGCAGTTGTGGTCGAGGGCGACACTTGAAGTTGCAAGCCTACTATTGGACATGCAACCCGCACCTCTCCTGACGCCACCTTACAAAAACAAAATATGTCAGTTGCAGTCATATGTGTGGGCATGTAGTTGCGGTCGAGGGCGACGCTTGCAGTTGCAAGCCTACTATTAGACATGTAACTGCCCCCTCCTCCTCTCTGACAAAAAAAACTAAAGGCGGTTGCTGTCGGGGAAGAGACACGCAGTTGCGGACAAGAGCGACACTTGCAGTTGCAAGTCTAGTATAGGACATGCAACTCGCACCCCTCTTTCGGCGCCCACTTACAAATCCCACCGCCCCGTTACAAAAACAAAAATGACCGTTGCAAGCCTATTATTGATCACGCATGTTTGCAACTAGGTGTGTAGGCATGCAATTCAAAACAACATATATGAGTGTTTTATCAATTATCAACTTTCTTTGGTATTTGCATCATATCAAAAGAACATAGAAGGAAAACCTAACAAAACAAGTAAAACATTTTCAAATTTTTACTCGAAGCACACCAAAACACATAAATGGAAAAAATAGAATAGGAAAAACATGTACATCCATAATTGAAAGATGCACTTCAGTGTTACAACACTAAAAAACCCAACAAAAAGCTTATAGTTTCACTCATGTAAATTCAGTTCAGATTCATGTTACCCCCCTCCCTTCCGCTCAGATTCAATTTGGTACTCGTATTCTTACTTGTAGCATATCCATACAAAAAAAGAAAGAATGAAGAAGAGATACATACCATCATGCCCAAATGGACATCTGTCCTCGTGAGGCGGTGAAAGAAAGGAAAACCTATGAATCCATCATGGAGAGTCAGCAGGCCTTGGAGCTCCAAGTCCTCAACCTCATTCAGTTGAAGCCCCCCTAGTGCGAACGATGCCTTCATCATCGTCGCTGGAAGCTTCTCCATCCTCATCATCTTCATCTGAAGCTTCCATGGCATCATCCTCATACATAGACTGCTCATCTTCAGATTCGTTGCAAATCTGGATCACACAAACAACTACCCTAGGGGAGGCTCATCCAAGTAGGACAACACCAGCTGACCCTTCCCCGGCTTGTTGTTTGCATAAAACTTCCTCCAAGTCCAATCTCTCCCATACATTGTGCTCTGTGTGCGACCCGTGTGACACTTTACAGTGTACGACCGTTTGTTTGCCACAAATATCTCTTCTCCAGTCATGTCGTTGAAACCGATCCTTTAATTGCATGGCACAACCTATTCGGGTCGAACACAAAAATCAAAATCAAAGTCAGGAGTGGTATCATGACAAAAAAACTAAATAAAAGAAATAAAGGATCAAGAAAATGGAAGATACAAAAACAATTAAAATAGAAACTGTTGAGTTACCCCTGTGTTCTTGAAGTCCTCCCATACATACATGCTGAAACCGCTTCCCTCGAACAGACTCCACAAACCATCTCCCGTGCACATAAAAAGAAGAAAATAAATAAATAAACGGGTAACTCACTAACAACACACTACAGAAAAAGTAAGAAAAGGGATTCAGAAAAGCATAAGTAAAAAAAGAACAATTTCGAAACATCTAGAAAGTTTATTTTGTTATTTTATCTCAATATTCATGCAGCTTTATGATTGTGTGAACAAAGACCCTGCTTACCAGATGCTAAACCCCATTTATTTACACAACAAAAAGTACTATTGCTGCCCCTAATTAATCTAATGCAGCAGTGGTGACAAACTACCAGGGGCATGTGCCATCAAATTTCCCTGTTGTGTTAACACTCAGCAGAAAACAACAACAGATCAACTTGTCAAAAAAGAATGACTAGCAGAGGTTATATCCTAACAAAAAGGTTAACTTAGGCAGCCTAAACACATGCTCCTGCTATATAGAGGGGGTAAATTGCACTCTTTGTTTAATCTCTGTGCAGGACATGTGTATGTAGGGTGCTTGTTTACATCAGTGCAAAGCAAAAAATAAAAAAACTCTTGTATCTCCTTGGTTTAACATGGCTTATTTAATTTTTGTTGTCCTGCAAATAAATTGCCCCTGTTTTACTAAGTGTCACAAAGTCATAGTATAAGATTCAGTGCTGGGTAGTACTTTTGCTCAAATGCTAGACCAGATCTTCTCAGCTAAAATCCTAAGGAACTTCTCTAAGTACCTACAAGCATAAAAATTAGTAGTACCGGTAGTACTACTTCCAAGTCAGTCCAAGGAGAAACTTCATGTCAGTCTCCTAGAGCTACTGGACTTTAGTACTACTACTAGTTGTAAAAAAATATTTACTAGAGAGTACCAAACTAGTAAATGGGTTCAGTGAAAAACTGAAAAAATATATTCAACATACTGCTTGAAAAAGGGGCATGGCAAACAATCAACATGCCACTGCTAGTAAATTGGGTTCAGTAAAAATCATACTCTTCTTTCCCTGAGAATGATTTCAATATTCTACCGAGTCGCATGGGTTCAGTAAAAAATCATACTGCTAGTAACAAAAATGGGTTCAGTAATCATACCCAGCCCACACAATCTACAGTATAAAAACCAAAAACAAAACAAAGAAACATTTAGAGTGCCACTAAAAAACTTTATTCAACATCTGTCCATGAAAAAAAATGAATCCTCATCATATGGATGCCTGCATACCTACATACCAATAAAATCGAACAACGTTCTTGAAACACAAACACAAATGAAATCAAAATAAAGGGGCCAAACTCTGGGGCGATTCTCTGCTTGAAACTACTAATCAGTACTTGATCCAAATAAATCGTAACCCACACAAACAACCCCCCCCCTTTCAGATCTATGGTATAGCGCCAGCGAAAAATAACAAACAAGTTAGGGATAACTTACTCCACCAGCAGCGTCGCTCATCCTCTCACGCTGGGAGTGCAGGAGCACGCCGATCTATCCATCCAAAGAAACCCAGCAGCTCAGAGACTCTTTTTCCTCTATGGAGTTCTTTGGATTGGAGAGAGGGGAATGGAGAGAGAAGGAAGTGGAGTGACAGTAATTGCCAGTTCCCCTCCTCTTGTTGACCACGGGTAGTTGCTCCCCCTTGCGTCTCCGTAGTAAATGTAAAAAAAAAGAGGCCCGAAAAAACAATACAGAACAAACAAAAAAAGCATCTGAACGCCTGCCCAACCCACAAAAAGAAAAAACACTCGGTCCCTCCCCCGGCAAGGGGCGACGGCCCAACAAAAAACAGGAAAAGGAAACGGTCTGGGCCACGCCTTAGACAGGCCAAAACAAGGACAAAATATACCCAGCGCGAATCTACAGGCAAACAAAGATCAAACGGCTGACTCGTCGACTGAGACTTCGCGAAGTCTCAGTCGACTGAGATTTAGCGGTTCCGTAATTATTACTTTCGGCCATTAGTACAAGAATAGTACCACACTGCCACTTGGGGAGGTACTAATCTCTCCCCTACGTGTCTAGGGTTCCACCTATCCTCCGGCGCCGCCGCACCGGAGTCCACGTAAAATCTCACCGGAGGACCGGATTGACCCGGCCGCGGGTGAGATCTACTTCTCCCGTCACGCGCAGTCGTGTGCATGGCGGATCCAATGCAACAGGTGCAAGGGGGTGGGGAGGGAGAGATCGGGTCGGCGGAAGCATTGGCGGTAGCAGGAAGGCCGAGCGGACCGAGAGAAGCGAAGGAGGGGGTTACAGATGAGAATAGGAGTAGGGATGGATTTGTTCACAGTTGCAGGACGTGCGTAACCAATTTGGAGGAGAGGAAGAGGAGTTTGCAGATTATCATGGGCCTGAACCTGATTTGGAGGATCAATTTGCAGGTATGAAGCTCCATGGAAGGGAGGAGGAAGAGCTAGATTTCTCAGCGGAAGTTGATGAACTGATTAAGGATGTAACGTGGCTTGCCCTATTCCGTGTCCATACTACGAAACCCTTCAGCCACGCTGCGCTCTTGTCTCAAATGCGTAATGCATGGTCGGCGGCTCAAGGGGTGACGTTCAACATCAAGGGACCCAATCTGTTTCTTGTGCAATGCCATTGTCTAGGTGATTGGAGGAGGATTATGGATGGATGGCCATGTCTGTTTAGGAGGGCACCGGTGGTGATCCAGGAGTATGATGGTTTTTCGGATGTCAAAGGTTATAGACTCAACAAAATTCCAGTTTGGGCAAGGGTGAAGGGACTGCCGGATGGACTCACAAGAAGGAAAGAGTTAGCGGAGAAAGTAGCGGCTAAAGTAGGTGACCCACCTTTCTCCGTGATAATGAATGAGGGAAGAATCAACCCAGCTAGTACCCTCCGGGTGAGGGTTTATGTGGATATCAATAGTCCGCTTGTCCATTTTGTTCCAATAACCTTGAAGGACTATAAAAGATACAGTGTTTATTATGAGAAGCTACCAGACTTTTGCTTTGCGTGTGGTAAGATGGGTCATGTTGCAGACGAGTGTGGTGATGGGATTCATGACCCAAACTCCTTTGAGTGGGGTGAGTGGTTGCTATGGGAGCCCGAAGTGCCTACAGCCCAAGGTGTAGGAGGCCGAGGTAGAGGAGATGGAGGTAGTAGGGGAAGAGGTAGGGATGCAGGTAGGGGAGACCGAGGTGGTAGAGGAGGGAGAGGCCCGACGGGCAGAAGGGGAAGAGGGGATCCCGAAGCAGGGGTGCAGCAAGCTGGATCGCAGCACATGGATGTGGAGGGCCAGGGAGACGGTGGAGGAGGTTTAGGGGAAAGGGGAGCGAGGAAGAGGCTAGTTGATGCGGATGGAACCCTAAACGTCCGGGGGCAACAGCTCAATCATTTGGCTGGTCGGGTAGCTGGTACTATCATGATGATTGAAGGGGGATCTCAAGTGGCTAGCACAAGTGCTGTGATCTCCACCCCGGAGAAGGACCCAATAGTGAAGAGAAGACGTCAAGATGGAGAAGAAGGTTGTGACGCCCCCGATTCAGACGTACACTATTCATGCACGCAAATGTGTACGATCAAGATCAGGGACTCACGGGAAGATATCACAACACAACTCTACAAATAAAATAAGTCATACAAGCATCATAATACAAGCCAGGGGCCTCGAGGGCTCGAATACAAGTGCTCGATCATAGACGAGTCAGCGGAAGCAACAATATCTGAGTACAGACATAAGTTAAACAAGTTGACATAAGATGGCTAGCACAAACTGGGATACAGATCGAAAGAGGCGCAGGCCTCCTGCCTGGGATCCTCCTAACTACTCCAGGTCGTCGTCAGCGGGCAGCACGTAGTAGTAGGCACCTCCGGTGTAGTAGGGGTCGTCGTCGACGGTGGCGTCTGGCTCCTGGACTCCAGCATCTGGTTGCGACAACCAGAACGAAAGGAAAGGGGAAAAAGGGGGAAGAAAGCAACCGTGAGTACTCATCCAAAGTACTCGCAAGCAAGGAACTACACTACATATGCATGGGTATATGTGTAAGGAGGCCATATCAGTGGACTGAACTGCAGAATGCCAGAATAAGAGGGGGATAGCTAAACCTGTCGAAGACTACGCTTCTGGCAGCCTCCGTCTTGCAGCATGTAGAAGAGAGTAGATTGAAGTCCTCCAAGTAGCATCTCCCAATAACATCTCATAGCATAATCCTACCCGGCGATCCCCTCCTCATATCCCTGAGGTAGAGCGACCACCGGTTGTATCTGGCACTTGGAAGGGTGTGTTTTATTAAGTATCCGGTTCTAGTTGTCATAAGGTCAAGGTACAACTCCAAGTCGTCCTGTTACCAAAGATCACGGCTATTCGAATAGATTAAACTTCCCTGCAGGGGTGCACCACATAGCCCAACACGCTCGATCCCATTTGGCCGGACACACTTTTCGGGGTCATGCCCGGCCGCGGAAGATCAACACGTCGCAGCCCCACCTAGGCAAAACAGAGAGGCCAGCACGCCGGTCTAAACCTAAGCGTGCAGGGGTCTGGGCCCATCGCCCTGAGCACACCTGCACGTTGCGTGGGCGGCCGGAAGCAGACCTAGCCTAGTGGCGTTCCAGTCCAATCCGGCGCGCGCCGCTCCGTCGCTGACGTCTGAAGTGCTTCGGCTGATACCACGACGTCGGGATACCCATAACTACTCCCACGTAGATGGTTAGTGCGTATAGGCTCGTAGCCAGACTCAGATCAAATACCAAGATCTCGTTAAGCATGTTAAGTATCCGCGAACGCCGAACAGGGCCAGGCCCACCTGTCTCCTAGGTGGTCTCAACCTGCCCTGTCGCTCCGCCACAAAGTAACAGTCGGGGGCCGTCGGGAACCCAGGCCCACCTCTACCGGGATGGAGCCACCTGTCCTTTCAGCCCCCTCGTCAGAATCACTTGCGGGTACTCAATGAGCTGACCCGACTTTAGTCACCATCTGTATAGTATGTATGTATGTATAGTATATACCCGTGATCACCTCCCAAGTGATCACGGCCCGATAGTATAGCAAGGCAGACTGACAAGAATGTAGGGCCAATAATGATAAACTAGCATCCTATACTAAGCATATAGGATTGCAGGTAAGGTATCAACAGATGTAGCGACAATGTCAGGCTATGCATCAGAATAGGATTAACGAAAGCAGTAACATGCTACACTACTCTAATGCAAGCAGTATAGAGTAGAATAGGCGATATCTGGTGATCAAGGGGGGGGCTTGCCTGGTTGCTCTGGCAAGAGAGAGGGGTCGTCAACTCCGTAGTCGAACTGGTCAGCAGCAGCGTCGGTCTCTTAGTCTACCGGAGAGAAGAGGGGGAAGAAATAATGAATACAGAGCGAACAAAGCATCACAAAATATAACAAGGCAATACGCGGTGTTCGGTGTGCCCTAACGCGGTAGTAAGTGATACCGACGAAAGGGGGAAACATCCGGGAAAGTATTCCCGGAGTTTCGCGTTTTCGGGCAGAGGAACCGGAGGGGGAAAGTTGCGGGTTCGATAGGTTAGGGGTGTGTTGCGGACGAACGGACCGCGTATCCGGATTCGTCTCGTCATTCTGAGCAACTTTCATGTACAAAGTTTTCCCATCCGAGCTACGGTTTATTCTATATGATTTTTCTAAGGTTTTAATCATTTCCTAAATTATTTTAATTCAAAATTTAAATGTTAAATTGCTATGGGTACACAGAAGTGTACCCAGAGATGGACTTGTGTGGCTGACCAGTAGGCCCCGTTGACTTGGTCAACTGCACAGTCAGCAGAGACTGACTGGTGGGGCCAGTCAAGGTCAACAGCCCAGTCAGCATTGACCGTTGACCTGGTCAACCTGACAAGTGGGTTCCACTGTCATTGACTCATAACTCTATTAGTTTAGGAAAACTTGCTTAATTAACCGTGAGGCCCATCTGTCACTGGGTTATATTATGCTAATTACTTAATTAACTAATTAATTAACATACTAAATATTTTAATTAACACTTATTTTTGTTCATTTGTTTTTTTGTTCTTATCGAGAGGCTGGGCCCCGATGGTCAGGGGCACAACCGGCCACACACACCCACGACTGTGGGCGAGGCCATGGCCGGAGCCTGGTCGGCGGGTGGCTGGTGGCCAGCGGGTGCTGGGCGGGGCGGACACGGGGCATGGAGCGAGCGGGGGAACGGGCACGGCGGCGCCGGCGGAGTGCACAGGGAGGCGTGCGGCGAAGCGCGACGTCCAGGCACAGCAGCAGCCCTGTGGACGGGCGAGCAGCGGCAGCGGAAGCACGAAACGATGGGCGAGACAGGGGAACAGGGGCGGTCAGCGCGCTGAGCGTGGCGATGGACGTGCGGGGCGATGGGGAGAGGGAAGCAGGGGGATGGAGTTCTCACCCCCGTTGTAGGGGAGTTCAGCGGTGAGGCGCGATGGCGCCGGCGGGGAGGAGGTCGGGGAAGGCGTCCGACGAGGTGGAGGTAGACGAGGAGCGGCTCCGGCGAGTCGGGGGGGCCTTCAAGCGGCAGCAGATGGGGAGCAGTCGCGGTCGGCGCGGTGAGGGGCACCGTCGAGGGAGCGGGGACGATGCGCGAGGATGTGGGCGGGGGCTGGCGAGGCGGCACCCAGCGATGGCCAGTGAGCCCCGATCCGATCTGGATCGGGGGGGAGACGGAGAGATGAGGGAGTGGGGGAGTGGGGTGCATGGGGGGTTAGGGTTCGGTCGCCCCAGGGGGTTGTAGGGGTTCGGTGGGCCGGGGGAGGGAGCTGGGCTGGCTGGGTGCGCGACCAGTCGGGCCGTGGCCCAGTTGGGCCGGGGGGGTGCCCCTTTTTCTGTAGTTATTTTATTTCTTTTCTATTTTATTTAATTTTCTTTTCTAGTTCATTCTTTTAATTGTTGTTTTATAAAATATAAATACAACTCCTAAATTAATGTTATAATTTAATCTACTGCTCCAATAAGTATGACACCTAATTAAAATAGTTTGCATTATTATTATTTTTAAAAGGGCATTTAATTAATCGTCATAGCTGCGTTTTAATTACTTTAGAGTCTTTAAACGTTTTATAAAAGTGTGGTTTCTCCACAATAATCACCTATGCATTATTTGGCAACACCCCAACATCTTAGTTTTAATATTTGAAAATCTTTACCATTTGACTTTATTTTAAGTTTTAATTTCGAATCGATTTTGAACTAACACGAAATTAACAACAGTAACCGTGGTGACGTGGCATCATTATCTTGGGATTACTGTAGCCTAATTATCCGGGCGTCACAAAGGTGCTTCTGTGGATCAAACAAGAGAGGCGGCCTCCCTCGAGGAGGGCCGCCGAGCCTGATGAAGACATTGTGCTGGAACTGTCGCGGAATTGGCGACCCCGCGACAGTTAGGGAGCTCCGCGATCTCGTGGAGGCGTGTGCGCCGTCGATCCTTTGCATTGTTGAAACTCAACTTGCGAAGGCCCGAGTGGAGGGTTTGGCTGCTTTATTAGGTTTTTCAGGTTGCTTTGCAGTTCCAAGTAACGGGCGTAGTGGTGGTTTATGTATTTTTTGGAAAGATCATGTTAATCTTGCAATAAAGAACTTTTCGCAGTATCACATAGATTCATGGATCTCTCAACCAGGTGCTGATGATTGGAGGTTATCATGCTTTTATGGTGAAGCCAACAGAAGTCTGAGGCATAACACATGGGAGACGATGAAGAGATTACGAGGGGAAAGTACACTTCCTTGGGTGTGCATTGGAGACTTTAACGAGGTGTTGCGTCCGGAGGAGCACATGAGTACTAGTACTCGAGACAGTGGTCAGATTGCAGGCTTCAGAGATGCAGTGGATGTGTGCGAGCTTGCTGACTTAGGCTACAAAGGCCTTGATTGGACGTGGGAAAAAAGAGTCAGGGGAGGCGAGTTCTGTAGGGTGCGACTGGATCGTGCGCTGGCTACTCCCAGTTGGTCGGCACTGTTCCCTTTTGCATTTCTTGAGCACCTAACCGCAGCCAAGTCAGATCATTGCCCCATTTTTCTTAATACAGAGCTGGAGACAATAAGTATGAGGCACGCTCTAAAAAACCCCTTCCGATATGAGTGTATGTGGGAGACAATGGCAGATTTTCATCATGTAGTGGAGGAAGTCTGGAACCGTAATCAACCTTCACTTTCAGTTTCGGACCTAGCTGCCAAGCTCAGTTCAGTTTCTGTAGCGCTAGCTCAGTGGGGACGCATGTCTTTTGGATCAGTCCGGCAGGAGCTCCGTTCATTGCGACATCAGCTAGCTACTCTACGGGCAGTCCCGGGTCGAGTGGGTCCAAGTGAGGAGGAGAAGCGAGTCCAAGACCGTATGATCGAAGTTTCTCTGGCGGAGGAGATCATGATGAGGCAGAGATCACGAATAAAATGGCTCGCTGAAGGGGATAAGAATACTGAATTTTTTCAGAAAAAGGCAAGTGCCCGCAGGGCAAAAAATAAGATAACTCAGCTGCAGAAAAACGATGGTACAATCAGTACTGACCCAGAGGAGCTGGCACGCATGGCTACTGAGTTTTACTCTAATCTCTATACTTCGGAAGGAACAATTGGTATGGAGGAAGTGCTCTCCCATATACCATCAAGGGTAGATGCTGTGATGAATGCACGCCTGAATAAGCCGTATAGCAAAGAGGAGGTCAAAGAAGCGCTATTCCAAATGTTTCCAACCAAAGCTCCGGGACCTGATGGATTCCCGGCGCACTTCTTCCAGAGGCATTGGGATTTATGTGGAGAAGAGATTACGGGTATGATCATAAGAGTGCCCGATGGAGTTGACTCACCGGAGGATATCAATCGTACGTTCATTGTTATGATTCCGAAAGTTGTTAGTCCAAAAATCTTAGGACAATTTCGGCCAATAAGCCTTTGTAACGTAATCTACAAGATTGCATCAAAGGTCTTAGCTAATAGGCTGAAAATGATTCTTCCAGAGGTGATTTCAGAAGAGCAGTCAGCGTTCGTTCCAGGACGTCTCATCACGGATAATTTTATAACTGCCTACAAGAGTTTACACTATATGAAAACGAGAAGAGTAAAGAGCAATCGGTTTTGTGCGTTAAAACTGGATATGATGAAAGCGTATGATCGAGTGGAATGGCCATATTTGAAGGCGGTCATGACGAAGCTGGGTATTAGCCCGAGGTTCATTGATACTATTATGAGGTGCGTATCGTCGGTGTCCTTTTCGGTGCTTTTTAATGGAGGTGTGCTAGATGATTTCAGGCCTTCTTGTCGAGTTAGGCAAGGGGATCCAATATCCCCCTATTTGTTCGTTATTGCAGCAGAGGGTCTATCTTGTTTGCTGAAAAATGGCATCCGCGGTATCAAGGTGGCACCGACGGCCCCGGAGGTCAATCATCTTCTATTCGCAGACGACAGTTTACTGTTTTTTGAGGCATCAAATGACGAAGCAAGGAGAGCCCGTGACTTGCTGCAGGTTTACTGCAATGCCTTCGGCCAGAAAATCAATGCTGACAAGAGCTCCATTTATTTCAGTAAGGGAGTTCCGGACAGTTTGAGAGGTGAAATCAAGGAGACTCTAGCAGTTCATACTGAATCTCTTTCGGAGAAATACTTGGGTCTTCCAACCGATGTTGGTAAATCCAAGGAGGGATGTTTTTGATATTTGAAGGATAGGATTTGGAAACATGTCCAAGGGTGGATGGAGAAGTGCCTCTCTGCAGGAGGAAAGGAGGTCTTAATTAAATCAGTTGCCCAATCAATACCAACATATTCAATGTCATGTTTTAAGCTGCCTCGTGGTCTTTGCAACCATATCAATGGGCTTCTGAGGAAATTTTGGTGGGGGAGTAAGAGGGGTGAAAGGAAGACAGCATGGGTCTCCTGGAATACTATGACAAAACCAAAGTACATGGGTGGAATGGGTTTCCGCGATATCGAGCTCTTTAACTTAGCTTTATTATCTAGACAAGCTTGGAGGATATTACAAGATCCGAGTTCATTGAGCGCCCGTGTTTTGAAATCAAGGTACTTCCCGGAGGGTGAGTTCTTGGATGCGCCACTTGGATCAAACCCATCTCAAGTGTGGCGCTCAATCAGGCAAGGAAGAGAAGTTCTGTCTCTGGGCTTGATTAAGCGTATAGGTACGGGGGAGGACACTCAAATTTGGCAGCACAACTGGCTACCGAGGGATTTAAAGCTGAGGCCGATCTGCTCTCGATCAGCTAACCCACCCCTGTTGGTGTCTAACCTGATTAATCAGTCAACCAGGACATGGAATAGACAAGCATTAGAGGATCATTTCATTGCTCCAGACATAGATGTCATTCTGAATATTCCCCTCAGTACACGAGTGCATGAAGATTTCTGGGCGTGGCACTATGATCGCAGGGGCATATTCTCAGTACGTTCTACTTACAGAATGATCTCCGGAATTAAATTTCAGCGAGAAGACTGGTTGGAAAATCGAACAAGCAACTCGAACCAAACTGCGACGAAGAATGACTGGTCAAGATTGTGGAAAACAGAGGTGCCATCAAAGGTCCGGGTTTTCGTGTGGCGTTTGGCTCACACGTCTCTGCCGACCGGATCGACCAGACATGAGAGGAAGATGGCTACATCTCCAGCATGCGCGATATGCTCGGCGACTGAAGATTCTTGGCATCATTCTCTTCTCAACTGCCGGATGGCTCGGTGTGTCTGGGCTTTGGGAGACGAAGGAATTCTTGAGCATGTGATATCAAATCAATCTGAAGACGCAAGACAGTGGCTCTTTTGGCTGTTTGACACGCTACCTCGACAAGACCTAGCCCGTGTGCTAATCACAATGTGGTCTATCTGGTGGGCTAGGAGGAAAGCCATCCATGATAATGAGTTTCAGAGTCCCTTAACTACAATGAGTTTCATCAATCGCTACCTGCAGGACCTACAGATCACTGCTGCTTCTTTACCGAAAGCTAACGCAGGAGTGCTACCGCGCCGGGTGCGGCGGGGCTGGCTTCCACCGGCAGAAACAGAAGTGAAAATTAATGTGGATGGAGGTTTATCTCATAGTGGAAACAAAGGTGCAGCAGCAGCTGTCTGCAGAGACTGCAATGGAACCTTCCTTGGAGCTTCAGCAGTTGTGTTCGATGGACTCTCTGATTCTGCCAGTTTGGAAGCGTGGGCATGCAATGAGGCTTTGACCTTGGCCCAGGACTTGCATGTTCAGAGACTTCTAATCGCCTCTGATTGTGCCGAAGTAATCACCAATATGAGCCGAGACACAGCTGCAGTTTATGCGCCAATTATGCAGGAGATAGATATTCGCAGAAGGAATTTTGAGCATGTTGTCTTTCGTCATGAACCAAGGGAATGTATTAGTGAGGCTCATAGTTTAGCTAAGGCCGGGTTGGCTCTTGACGTGGGCCGCCATGTGTGGCTAGGGACTGTCCCGGACATTATTTGTATTCCAAACTGTTTAAACTTTGAATAAATCCCTAGTTACACCTCAAAAAGAAGTACCACACTGCCCGCTGAAGCGAGTTGGTGGGTGCGACAGGTGGGGGGGGGGGTGTCTAGCCCTGCTCGCACCTCCTGTATCCGCCCCTGCCAAAGGGGTGGCATGGGTGAACCCTAGCTGCCTCCGCCTCCCCGTCCCTCTTCTCCATAGCCACTGGCCTGGGGCACTACCGGATGAGGCCGAGGGGTGAAGGCTGCCTTGCGGATGACAGCGGCAGGGCAGTTTCTCCTCACAACGGCACAAAGCCATGGACGGTCTGTTGTGCTCGTGGCTCGACGGTGAAAGCCGGTGTGGTGGATCCGGTGGTGGCCTTCTCATCACTGCAAGATGGATTTAGGCCCTGTTGCCCGGATCAGACTCGTGGCGACACCTTCTTTCTTTAGCCGACACAGTCACGGCGGCGGCCCTGGTGTGCGGCCATGGCCAGCGCCTCCATGGCCGGCGGGGTGATCCGGTGGGTTGCTGTTAGAGTAATCTTGATTAGTATTCAACAGGGAGTCTACGTCGTGTTTGAGATTGCATGAGCTAGCTCTACGTGTTGTAGTAGCATTGGAGTTGGCTGTATGTAAGGATGGCAATGGGTAGGGTATGGGCAGGGTAGAGCAATACCATACCCATACCCGTATAGTCAGTGGGTACAAAATTCTACCCATACCCGTACCCATAGGTATGAAACTTTACCCATACCCATACCTGACGGGTAGCCATACCCATTGGGTACCCAGCGGGTAGAACAAATAGCACACGAGTTGTTCACATTTTTACACTCACTGATAGAAAATTTGACAAAAAACAATTATCTTAGCTCAATAACAAATAGATGAGTACAACATACTCATAAGTCAATAGAAGTATAAAAGTCACATGAAAAATTAATAATTAATTGATGATAACTTAACATTATTTCACAAGCGGGCAGGGTATGAGTATACCCACGGGTACAAGATTATACCCGTACCCTACCCATGAATTAACGGGTAGGGTATGGGTACTATCCATGGGTATAAAAATGTGCCCATACCCTGCCCATACGGGTACGGTACCCGCGGGTACCCGTACCCATGGGTAAAATTGCCATCCTTAGCTGTATGTGTCCGGTTTAGGTTTAAGTCTTTATCTAGGTGGCCGTGTAATTAGATAGAGTTAGTCCTAGCTAGGTGTCATAGTCCGGCTAGGAGTAGTACCAGTTTTGTACGTGTCCTAGGCAGAGTACGAGTAGATTTACTTGGAGTCGGTTCGGCAGCTTGTCCGGGTCATGTATATATACATGAGCAGGGTACGATCAATTGGAACACCATGGAGAAAAACCAGAAAAGAAATAAAGAGAAAACAAAGGGCACGACAAGGGCCCTTGGCTATCAACGTTTTGCGTGCGCGTGTTCATCGTCTACTTTGATGTGATCGATCCTGTGGGCGAAGTTCCAACAATTGGTATCAGAGCAAGGTTCAGGAGTCGAGCGCTTGTCCCGGGGTTGCGACCCGACTAGCGCCTCGGGGCGGGCCATGATGTTGCTGGGTGATGTAGCGACGAGGAGGGATCAAGAGATCGTCGTTCGATGGAGCAACAAGGAGGGAGACGGCAGGCTGTCGTCGGCAAGGCGGGAGGAAGAAGATCGTTGACGGGAGCGGTGGAGCCATGGTGCGGTGCCGGAAATTCGTCAAGATCGTCGTCCGGGAGTTAAGAGTCAAGGAGTCGTGCGGGTTAGCACGCAGACGTCATCGTCGTCGTCATGTCCAAGTGCTCGTCTCTGTGAGGAGGCATTGAAGATGAAGCATGCCCAGATCGTCTATATGTCTCGACGAGAGGATCAAGTTCAACTATGTGGAAACGGTAAACCAGTGAAGGTGAGTCTCTTCAATGAGGCCATGTCTCTACATGAGGCTGGAGTGCATGGTGTAGTGCACAGGGTGGTGTGATCCACAAGGAGCCGGCATGTATCTCGCTAGGGCGGATGGTGTAGTCCATCGGGTGGTGTGTTCCACAGGTTACTAGCGAGGCTGGGTAGTCCAAGGCATATTTGAGGTGGTCCGTAAATTCGCCAAGTTGAAATTAGGAAGAGATTGTTGCAGTCAATGAAGCCTATCAATTTAACTTGTCGTGGTGCGAGCGGATGAGTCGACAAGGGATGTATCATCAATAAGCCAAGACCGGAGAAGTACAGAAGACAGTATCAAGATTAGGGAGAGAATGTTAGAGTAATCTTGATTAGTATTCAACAGGGAGTCTACGTGGTGTTTGAGATTGCATGAGCTAGCTCTACGTGTTGTAGTAGCATTGGAGTTGGCTGTATGTGTCCGGTTTAGGTTTAAGTCTTTATCTAGGTGGCCATGTAATTAGATAGAGTTAGTCCTAGCTAGGTGTCATAGTCCGGCTAGGAGTAGTACCAGTTTTGTACGTGTCCTAGGCAGAGTACGAGTAGGTTTACTTGGAGTCGGTTCGGCAGCTTGTCCGGGTCATGTATATATACATGAGCAGGGTACGATCAATTGGAACACCATGGAGAAAAACCAGAAAAGAAATAAAGAGAAAACAAAGGGCACGACAAGGGCCCTTGGCTATCAACGTTTTGCGTGCGCGTGTTCATCATCTACTTTGATATGATCGATCCTGTGGACGAAGTTCCAACAGTTGCCCTACTAGTTGGAGGGTCGCTGTGGTGGCCATGAATTGGCATGGCCTTGGCCGACCGGTGGCGTGTGGAGGGGCCAGTGAGGGGGAGCTGGAGGTCCTTTGTAGGCGGTCTGGCAGCGATGTATGTCTTCGTGGCGCGGCTCCGTGCGGATTCATTCACCTGCGAGATCGGGGGTGACAGGATTGTCGGTGAAAATCGTGCCGACTTAGTCATGGGGACGATGGCGACGTCTCTGACATCGTTTCCTTGTCGAGGCATCGTCGTTGCAGTTTGCGTCACCTCGCTCGGGTTGTTCTGGGGGAAATCCTAGATCTGGGTCTTCTGAATCAAACTTTGATGGTGCCTTTAGTGCCATTGTCCATCCTAGGGCATCGTTTTGGAGCAAATGCTGGCTGGAGGGGACAAGAGGTGGAGCGGCGTTGCATCAACAACATCTATGATGGTGCGTCTCGGTGGCGTGGCACAACGAAGTCTAGGCGTCGACCGCGTGTTGATGGACGTGGGCTGGATGGTGGCGCTGTCTGGCATCGTGGTGATGTCGACGATAGAATGCCTTGGCGAGATGAATGCGTTGATTGTTTCTGAATGTGAGATGGTGGAAGATGGCGACGGATAATTCTAGAGCGCGTACATGTGGTGAGTGTAGGGTCTAGCTACACCGGTTGGTGCTCCCGGCTTGCTGGTGGGTGGCTTGGTGAGGCCGCCAAAATAGATGTTGGATGTTGATGCGAGGTCAGGACACATCATCAAGCTTCTAGATGTAGGGACAATAGTTGCCAGGAAGGTGGCTTTTGGTTGATCCATGTATTTGTTTTGTTGGGTTCTGTGAAATAATATAATAAAATGACTATGTGCATGGCTCCAGCTCCATGATGCAGAGGCCAGGTAATCCTCCTTTACGAAAAAAATTGCAATCGCCAGACTCCCCACAACAGCCCTTAATAGTTGACAATACACCTTATCTTATTCACATTCGTATTGTCAAGAAAAGCCAATAGAAACATTAAATGTCTGAACTTTTATACATTCCTACTTCCACTAATAATAACAACAATCACCGTATAGGCTTATTTAATTCCTTACATGGAACAGGAAAGTACTCGCAAACGAGAGGTGGATGCTTTCATTGTCTAAAGCCTCTCACCTAATAGCTGGGGCAGTGTCAGTAGACATTGTTGGCACCCTACCCAAATGCTTTAGCTCAAACATAGTGCTGCTTTGGCTCACATTAGTAGATGAGCCAGTGTCGTACTGACCATAGCAATTCATGTTGCCACCGCTCCTGACTGAGTAAAACCCTCCATTAACATCGTCATGTGCAACCTCAAGTTCAAGGCACTCTTGTAGCACCGCTACCACGTCAGTCATAGTTGGCCGCTGTAAAGGGTTCCGGGCAGTGCATTTGAGTGCAGTGTCCGCAATTTTCCACACGCCATTGACATCGTGGTCGCCACACATGCGTGAATCCACTATGCCCTCGATGTTGCCACATCCGAAGCGTTGCCTCACCGACTGAACAATGCTTATTGGCTCAGGGTCCTTCAGGATGTGTCGTTGCCCTGTGACTATCTCTAGTAGCACTACGCCAAAGCTAAAGACATCACTCTTGTTGGTCAACTGGTATGTAGCATGGTACCTAAAGAAGTACAAAATACATCAATTGTTCTAGTATCAAGAACAATCATGCTTGGCAAACTCTTCAAGACAATTTTTTATTCATACCGATTTCATAATAATTTGCAGAAATTCACAGAAAACTTTGATTCATGCAGAAATCATGATTTTTTTAACCATAGCTGTACTCAAATGACCAAGTTGAAGGTAAACATTTCAATTAAAGGGGCCATGCTCTGATTTTGTGTGTGCGAGAAGTCAGAGCATACATTTCGAGCATGTATGTGTGAACTATACTAACATTTAGACAAACAAAGTAGATTAATTTAGTTGTTAATAATTGGTGAGAATTTTTTAGAGCGTAACCAGTTTTTTTTAGAGAATTTTGCACTTACTCAGGGTCAAGGTAACCTAGTGTGCCAACCACCGTTGCAGTGGAAACATGTGTATCACCTTTGCTATGGAAAGCCTTGAGCAAGCCAAAATCTGCAATCTTAGCCTCTAGCTGTGCATTTAGCAGGATATTGGACGTCTTCACATCCCTGTGAATGAGGGGAGGGTTGCACCCCCTGTGTAGATACTCAAGCCCTGCATGCATCAACATGACACATCCCCGACCACATTACAATCAAACTTTACTCTTCTATATACTCTCTCAGTTTTTATTTACTCCGCATATTAGCTTTGACAAAGTCAAACTTTATAAAGTTACCAAGTTTGTAGAAAATAATATGAACATTACAGTAACAAATTTATATAATGTGAAAATATATGCAATGATGAATCTAATGGTATTGATTTGGTGGTGTATATGTTAATATATTTTTCTACAAACTTGTTTAAAGTATATATATAAAGTTTGACTTCAAACAAACCTAATATGCGGAGTCAATAAAAACAGAGGGAGTACCATGGCATGTAGAAAAACCTACCTTTTGCGGATTCTAGAGCTATACAGAGTCTCTCTCTCCATGTCAAAGTTCTTGGGTTGTTATCTTTCCCTACAATGCAAATATTATCAGATAAATCGTTTGTATTTATATTTTTGTATGGTGCATGCTTCTCACTGTTAGAACTATATATTTATGTTACATAAAAATATAAGTTACTTTGCTGGGGGTTTGAGGCATGAATGAACTGAGTAATTTTTTTACCTTTAAGATGTTCGTCTAGAGCTCCTTGAGACATGTACTCGTAGACAAGAGCCATGTATTCCCTATTTTTGCAGTAGCCAATTAAAGATACAAGATTCTTGTGATGAATTTTAGCCAAGGTTTGAGCCTGAAACCAAAACGACACATGTGTTACAAAACTGAATCGATAGTGGCATTGGTACACTTGACCTTGAGCAAATCACAATAATACTCACCTCTGCCAAGAATTCTTGTTCACCTTGATCTGACGAATTAGAACGCAGTTTCACAGCCACTTGTGTGCCATCCTCCAACAAACCATGATAGACTTTCCCAAACCCTCCTTGGCCAATTACTCGTTGGAAGCCATTTGTGATGGCTTCTAATTCACTATACGTCAATTGACGATTATCGACTCGCAACGATCTATGCCCATTGTTGTTATGAGAGTGAGATGTTGTAATACTCGCCTCATTCTGCCGCTTGATACTGTTCCTTGTCCTCCCTTCATAAAGCAATCAAGCATACATGTGTTACTTAATCAGTTCACACTTGCTTTCATGAGGGGGCATATGCATGCTTTATGGATAGGCCAGAGGTAATGAAAGCTTCCATTTTTAAACACTTGTATTTGTGAATCGTGTATTATGTGTTTCTGCATGGTCTCTTACCTCGCCTTCTCATTTTGATGTAAAGGATAAGAACTGACAATAGTAGAATCACTAGTACTGTAGATACAACTAAATTGATTATAACCTTCAGCAGGAAGTGATGCCCGAAAATAAAGGAGCTGAAATAATCAGGTCATAAAAAAGTTATGAGAGACCGGGTCACTAAGCTATATCAGTAAATTCGTGCAACACAAGTTATAATATAAGAGAGACAAATAAAAAACTAAGGATAATAAGATACACATCAGTGGCAAAATTCCTTCTAACATTGAAATACTAACTCCATATATGTGTTACATGTAAGGAGAACTCTCAGGTGATTATCTTTATGGAATGCTTGTGCCATGAGAAAGATTTCCTAGCTAGTTCAAAGAAAAATCATGGGAGGGTAATTACTTTAGATGACTCAAACTTTTTTTATAGGTTTGCTAATGCACATCTAGATGTGCCTTAAATATTGTACAGCTAGGCCCTATGTCAGATGAGTAAAGTTAGGAAAAGAATTTCGTTGTGGTAGCTTGCACCACACTAGTCTCAACACACCATGCTATGCAATCAACGTGTGTAATGTTTGCAATGTTTCCTCCGGGGGAATTTCAGGTGCTCCCGAACCTCCTGTGCTACGCTGATACGAGAGCCCGTGGTCCGTCGGATTGAAGATCAAATGGTGAGTGTTAAAGACTCTGGACCTGCGCAAAATCATTTGACTCCTCAGAGGATTTTCTTCAAGTTTGCGAAACCTCTTCCTGTGACCACTGGATCTTCGATCCAGCGGACCACAAGCTCTTGTATTAGCGTAGCACAGGAGGTGCGGGAGCACCTGAAATTCTCAACCTAAGGCCACTGCACTTGCCTAGGTTGGGCCACATGTGACACTGGGTACCGCAAGGCCCATGATTTCTTTGCTTACTCATTTCGTCTTCAATTCACCACGAGTACTCCTATACTGCAAAGATGTAAGAATTTTGACAGTCTAAACCACAGATTTAACGGATTCTGATGCCTGAGTTGGATTTATTTCAACAGAAATGAAGCGTAGGCTCAAGTCATCAAAACATATTGTTGTGCAAGTCCCTCCACATGGAGGTGTGTTGGCACTTGGCAGACCAACTACAATCCGTAAGTCCAACATGCTTGAGACATTGATCTCATATCCACCATATGGGTGAAAAGCCTCCTTGAGAAAGGAGCAAAGATGAAAACCTAGCCACTCCACCCCATGTGTGGGGGCTGCCGTTGTGAGATAGATAGAGCGCATAAAAGAAGAAAAAACATTTGAGAAGAGAGGAAGAAAAATAAGACGGGATTATATCAATATTTGCCACATATGACCAGATAGTGTTCAATCTGGTGATCGGAGGCTTTAACGTGCTTGGATTGGCATCAAACTTGCTGATATTGTTAGCTTGTTTGAGTATTTGGTTAGTGGAGCATTAGATTTGAGTGCGGTTTTATCAGTTCATGTTATTCCAGTTTCAACATAGAGTAATTTTGAGAAACGGACATAGTGGCCCAGCAAACAATTTCTATTTGATCTGAAATTTTGAATGTATCTTTGGAGCTTGTGTGTCTACTTTTCTGCCAAATTTCATGTCGCTTTGTTTAGCGATTTTAGAGCAGCCATCAAATTAGAGGAGAAGACATAGGTTCTTAACTCTACTTTGCTGAAAATTTTCCACTTTGCGGTTGCTGTTGCTGTTGCCGGTTGGCAACACGGAGAGTGATTTGAAAATATCTAGAGGTTCTATTAAGACAACTTGTGTGGACTGGTCGGACAATAGCCGTGATTTTTTTACTCTTCTAGTTGAGGAGGTTTCCCATGTAAAATAAGGTGTCACTTGTGCATATTATCTGTTAGTTGAAGTTGTTCCCAAAGTTCACTATAGGTTAGGGGACATTTGTGCATTGTGTTTGCCCTCTTATTTCCCATCACATACCTGGCGTCACAATAGTTGCCGCTGCTGCAGAGGTTTGGATTGTTGTTTTAAATGAGTTTTTTTTCGACATTTTTGTTTTCCACCGGTCTTTAGCTTTTGGAATAATTTTTTTTTGATTTTTTTTGCGTGAAAAGACGCATTTTTTCAGAATAGATAAATCCCGAACGTTTGATTTTTAAGCATGTCATCCCGAACTTTTTTCATGGCAACTTTAGTTAAGACGATGTTGACAAACATGACATTTTTCTGATAAAAAATCGTAATGAAACAAAATTGCCACATGTTAACAATTAAAGTTGCCACCTCACAACAAGTAAAGTTGCCATCAAAAAAGTTAGGATGACATGCATAAATTCCTTACATTCGGGGCTTATAGAGGTCTTTTCTTTGCTTCAGCGAGAGGCACGATTTTGCTTTTGCGAAAGGAACGCCATGCCTCTTGGAAACAGAAAAAACATGTTTCTGCCTCTTGGAAACGTGAAAAAAATGTGTTTTTGTTTCTCTTCCGCGAGAGGCACGGTTTTCTTTTGCGAGAGGCATGGCCATCCCTCTCGAAAACGAAAAAAACCCGCATTTTCCCTTTTTGTTTCCACGCGAGGCATGTTTGTGCTTCCGTTGGAAGCACGGCCGTGCCTCTCGCAAACAGAAAAAAACACTATTTCTGTTTTTTTCCTTTCGCGGGAGGCATAGTTGTACTTTCGAGAGAGGCACAACCATGCCACTGAGAAAAAAAATGCGCCTTTTGTTTTTTTTTTCCGTGAGAGACACGGTTTTGATTTCGCGAGAGGCACGGTTGTGCTTTTTTGAGAGGCATGGCCGGGCCTCTTTCGAAAAGAAAAAAACCATGCTCCTGATTCAGTTTTTTCATCGTGTGTTTTTGTGAAAATAAAGTTCATCAAAATCTATCAACACAAGATCTAGTTTTAAATATCTCGACGCGAGGAATCCAACGGTGAAAATGGTTCGATATTTGGACGCATGGTTTAAGACATAAAACGTTTTGAATAAATGGATCTACAAAAAAAGGGCAAACTCACAGGTTCCGATAACTGGTGCACATGCAGCGGACCATTAGTCACAACTTGGGGAGGCGGAAGTGATCTTTGCAAGGAGTACTCCTTAATTAGTGATTTCGATATATTTCTTTTGTAGGCCACTACATTTTCCCACGATGGGCCACATCCCGAATGGTTGCCGCCAAGGCCCAATATATTGTTGCTTACCCTTTCGTTTATACTTCCAAATATTCTAAATACATATCGAAATATGTATTTGGCAACCCTGTGCCCGATTGCAAAATCGCCACACCACCTAGATGCCGTCTATTTCAAATCCAGCGCTGTCAGATTCAATCACGTGGCCCTTTCCCCTTCGCTCGTCTTCCTCCCCGCATTGTCGCAGGTATCGTACTTGGCGTGGACTTGTCCCGCAAGGCATGCCGACCGGGAGATGGAGGACTCATGCGCCGCGGTCCCGCGCTTCGCCGACATGCATGTGCGCCTGCTCGCCATGCGCAGTGACCTCGACGGGATGGGGCTCGACGCCGACATGCTCTGCCTCGCGTCGCACTTCTTCGCCCTCTTCGATGGCCACGGTGGCGCCGAGGTATGCCTAGCTAGGACTAGAAACCCCCTCCCACCCCCTTGGATTTGTCATCAATGGCAGCCTAGCCGAGCGACCCTGTGATCTGATGATTTGTGTTCATCCGGGTTGTCGTGTAGGTGTCTGACTACTGCCGAGAGATGCCACAAGATCAGCAAGTCCATCTTGACCCCATTTCCGGTTGGCTGAGACCCTCACAATCTCTCTCTCTCTCTCCAATTTCAGTGGACACACATGCAGTGTTTCGAACGGACGCTAGCTTCAGAGTTTCAGAGAAAGACCAGAGCAATTGGAAACAGAGGATACAGTAGTATTTTGATTCTGAGCAACACATGCCCTTTCTTTTTTCAGTACAACGAATGCCTGAATTATGTTTCCAACGAATGCTAGTCTTTGGGCTAGCTAGCTGATATCTACCTGTTGCGTGCTGCTAGTTAGCAAATTCCACCTGTGCTCCTTCATGCTATTACTATCTGCTGCTATAATTTTCACGGAATTTGCTCCCAATCTTTCTTTTTTGGTAAGAAAAAAGCAAAAGTGGTTTCGAAAAGAATGATATTTTGTCAGGTAGGTATCTCTCTCACTTGCAGTAAACTGGCCCTTGAAAATGTTCCCGATACTGATTCTGATAACTTAGGTACCATCACCGCAGTAAATTTGACTCTAAATTTTTTATTGAAAAATACAACGCCGGTAATTTTCTCTGTAAATAGTTGATAATATACACATGACAGACTAGATAACTTGCACACAAACGTCGTTGTAATTTTGAGTCGCGAGTAAAAAATGTTGAAAACATACCTTCGATAAATTTCGTGTAAATAGCACGATAATATATGCACCATAGATTTGATAACTTACATCTAAAGTACCGCCATATTATTTTTCTTCGGTAGAAAAAAGTTGTTGTAAACATACAATGGTAAATTTTGTGTACATAGCATGGTATTTTAAGCACCGCGGACTTGTTAAACTGCCTATAAGACCATGATAACATTTCGACCCCGGAAAAGAAATTGTTCAAACATATCCCCGCTTTAAAAAAAACATGATAGTATAAGCAGCTCATAACCGATAACTTACATACAAACATCATGATAACTTTTGCCCTAGGAAAAAGTTGTCGTAAAATATACCCTCGCTAACTTATTTGTACATAATATGGTAATATACGCCTCACAGACCTGATAACTTACGTCCAAACACCTTGGTAACTTTAACTAGGAGAATAATCATTGCAAATTACCCCCGGCAGCTTTTGTGCAGATAACACGGTAATGTACGTCCAAACACCATGGTAATTCCTTGGATAGGGAAAGTTTTAGAGAATACTCGCGGTAATTCTATGTAAATAGTATGGTAATTCACGCACCGCGGACATGATAACTTACGTAAAAACACCGTGTTAACTTTTGACTCAGAGAAAAAGATGTTGGAACATACCCTGATAAATTGTGTGTATAACTTGTGTATGAACATCATGGTAACTTTTCTGATTTGGGGGTGTAAAAATTGTTGAAAACATACACGCATTACCTTCTATGTGCCTCGCATGATGATTTACACACCGCAAACATGATACAAAACACCATAGAATTTGCCCAAGTGATTTTTTTTATGAACACGCGATAACTTCTGTCTACATAACGTGATAATTTACTCATCGCATATCTAATTACTTACGTACAAACACCATGATAATATTGACGCAGGGGGGATTGTTATAATTTAAGTACAAACAGAGAAAAGGCTATTGAGAAATATACCCCAAAAACTTGAGTAAGAAAAGCATGGCAATATTACAACTTCGTACCTGATAGCTTACCTGCAAACATCATGATTTTTGCATCTGAAAAGGAGTGAAGAGGACGCCCGGGTGTGTGAATCATGCAGAAAAAATGATAGAACTAGGGTGCATTGTTCTAAAACCCATACAAGTGAGGCCGTTGGTCTGGATTTTCAGTTACTGATCAGTGCCTCTTTTGCTTATTCTCGTCTCAAGAAGATACAACTAATGTGTAAGTTGTACATAATTAGTTAAGCGGGCTAGCCCAGTTGGATGTTGCAGCTTAGTTATAAATGAGAGGGTCTGGGTTCGATTCCCCTTCCACGCCCTTTTTTTTTTGCCTATTTTAAACTACAGGCGCAAGAAAAATTGAAGAAGATGGGATCGAAGGAGGGAGGGCGGTCGCTCGGGAGGAGGTGGGATCGAACGGAGAAGAGTGGTGTGGTACTTTTAGCAATGTGTAAGTTGTAAATAATTAGTTAAGCGGGCTAGCCCAGTTGGATGTTGCAGCTTAGTTATATATGAGAGGGTCTGGGTTCGATTCCCCTTTCACGCCCTTTTTTTTGCCTATTTTAAACTACAGGCGCAAGAAAAATTGAAGAAGATGGGATCGAAGGAGGGAGGGCGGTCGCTCGGGAGGAGGTGGGATCGAACGAAGAAGAGTGGTGTGGTACTTTTAGCAATGTGGCACATGTGTGCTAAATATCACAGTCCAATACATATAGATAAATATATTACAGTTTTTTCTCAAAAAATGTTAACAAAGCATTTCAATTTTTTTAAATGTCTATCGAGAAATGTTTCTTGTATATATGAAAAACAAATAAAACTAAAATATGAAACAAAACAGAAGAAACCAAAAACCTTAAACCCATGTGTAGCAAAAGAAGAAAAATGAGAAAACTAATGCAAAAGAATGCAAAAATAATTGCAACCCTATACCCTAGTCGCCTCGCTTCTCTGCTGTACACATGTGAGAATTCTAAATGTCTAACCGACGAATTAATGGTTGCTGCGGGTCGAAGTGGGCTTACCTGGTGTCAGTAGAATTTTCCTGCTTTTCTAGATGCCGGCAATAGTTGCCGCTGCTGCAGATGTTTGGATTGTTGCCATATCTTGTGAAAGAAGGAATAAAAAAACGCAGATTAAAACATGGCTGCTGATTCAAGATATATAAAATGTATTCAGAATAAAAGGATGAGATGAAAGGAGATCTGGGAACTCTAATTGAGAAATCATGATGCTGGAGGGCAGGGTAGTAGCAACCTAAGTGTTAGGGAGCCATCTTGAGTTCTTTTCACAAGCCCAGGAGGAATTGATCCATTGAGCTGATTGTCTGTCAAATCTCTGAAAGAAACACAACAGTTTTTTGATGAGACGTGATGTTTAGTAGGAAAGGATTTGGAAAGTATATACCGATCACTTACATAAGCGTGAGAGACGACAATTGCGAAAGGGTGTCAGGAATTGAGCCGGTAAGATTATTGCGTGACAAATCCCTACAGATTCGTGAAGTTCCAGCTAGACAGTTTGATTGCTTCTAGCTTAGACAAAATTAGAGTTGCCATGGCTACTAGCTTAACAATGTCCTACTTACAAGTATTGTAAACCTTTGAGACCAGCAAAAGAAGATGACAGGTTGCCACTGAGGCCACTGGAGGATAGATTCCTACAACATGCATACAACAATAGCTCAATAATCCCAGCCACCACCACCACCACCACCACTACTACTACTATACTTAATTTTATAATAACGAGGAAAATAACAGTCAGAAAGATATAACTCACAGGCCTGTGACAATTGGTGGGCTGGAGACAGTATAGCTACAACCTAATCCTTTCCACGCGAAATTCTTGGGCATGCACGGATCGCCCATCCAGTTCTTCTTCACCTTGTACATTCCTCTGATCGCCGCCATGGCAGACACTGTTGCATATCTCGGCGGCGAAACACACAAATATATCAGCTGGGTACAATTAACTGCTTCATCCTGAGTGAAACGCTACGTATACTATTGCATCTGAAGAACTTCTTAAGAAAAGAACTGTACTTGCTTACCATCGTGAGTGGCCGTGGTTATGCCAGTGGTGGGCAACACGGAGAAGATCTCAATGGCGTTGAGGATGGGTGGGACCGTGGAGTTAGTAGTGGCGTTGAGCGAGACGTTGTACTGGTGGGACCCGTGGCTGGGGATGCCGTTGAAGACGGCGTTGGTGTAGAGGTACTGCGGCGTCAAGCCCTTCCCAAGCCAGAGCTGGCCGTTGAGGGTGACGTAGAACTGGCGCAGGGCGTTGACCGGGAGAGGTTGCAGCTCGGAGAAGTGCAAGATGCAGATGTATCCGGGGTCTGGGACGTTGGCGCTGGGCTCGGCGTCCCAGGTGAACTGGATGGGGCTGGAGGAGTTGATGGGGGTGACGGCGGTCTGCATCACGGCCGACGGCACGTCGAAGCTGCTGCCCTCCATGTTGTGCACTCTCTTCGCCGTGGAGATCTCTGACCATTCCGTCGGCTTGCTCTGCGGGATCCAAAAACGGTCGTGCGGGTCGTCGGGATACCTGAGGATTACACCGTCGGTTGGGCCGAAGTTGGATCTGGTGAGAAGAACCAGCCCCTGCGTCGAGTTCGACATCGGGTACAGTCCGTTCTCGAGGGGCCTTAGGTCGAGGGCGGAGATGAAGGGCGTCCCGGAGCCCGTGTTCACGAGGCACACCTCGGCCGAGTCGCCAGGAACGACGGCGATGATCTCGTAGATTTCCGGCGTGTTGGCGTTCGAGATGTTCACGGTCGTCCAGTAGTTGACGCCGACGTGGAGGTCGAAGACGGGCGCTTTGTTGAGGCCGTCATAATTGCCGTACATGAACTTGGCCCGGACGAGGTGCTTGAGCCCGGCCACGAGGGGGCCGAGCGTGTAGCAGCTCCGCGCGCCAGCGCCGCCGCCGAAGCTACGAACATTGTGCCAGCTCTTGCCCATCAACGGCGTGATGTACTCGGACGACATGTTGTGGTTGGTGCCCGCGTTGATAAAGCCGGCGTCTGAGGTGAAGCGCAGCTTGGTGGTGCTGTCCACGTAGCCGGCGGCATTCTCCGGCAGGCCGCAGTCCAGGCTTATGAAACCTGGCCCGCGGACGCAAATTATAATTAAGCACTTGCAATGTTTCTGAAGGTAATGCCATATATGTAACGTTGCACGCATGTACGATGGGCTCACCTAAGTTATCCACCTGGCCATGGACTTGAAGAACGCCGCCGCAGCCGGCAATGCCGAGAAGAAGCAGCGACATCCACCAGGCCGCCATTGCTCTCGGCCACGGTCCTTCCATCGGGCATGTGCCACAGCTACACCAGAACATGGAATATATGTACGTACGTGGGCCGTCTAACTCGATATACAGGATTAATATAAATCTAGCACCACATGTCAATCAGTTCATAAAAAGGGTTGTACAACTTACCCAGTTGGGGGCTTGAGGGCAGATCACGTGGGTGATGGGTTGACTTGCATCATGAGTTAGCGAGCGGCCTTGTTTGCCCTCGATGTGCATAGATGCCCCAACCTTGGTGACCTGAGGCCAACTCCACCGCACGACCCCAAACGGACGTCCGGATTGGCCGGATTTTGTCCCTTTGGGGCGCCGATGGGTACGCCCGTGTCCGGCTGTGTCCATTGGGTCGTGCGTGCGCCCACCGCGCGGCCGCACCCCAAATCACGTCCGTGTTTAGAAAAACAATAAAAAAAAAGAAAACATAAAAAAATGACTAAAAAAGTAAATAAACGCAGTTTAATAAAAGATAAAAGTTAGTTAGGGGGTCCATGGCCACAAAACGGCCCAGTTTCGTCACATTAATAATTAAACATAAAAAAGAAAAGAAAAACGGTCGCCGCCGGCGCGCTCCTGCCCGTGCCCGTCGTTGCCGTCGCCATGGCGCTCTTCACTGGCAGCCGGTGTCGTCGTCGTCGCTGACGAGGTCGACATAGGCCGGCGGCGTCCACAGGTGGGCCGGCGGTGCGTGCGGTGCCTGGTAGACGGGTGCGGGCTGGACGGCGCGAGGTGCCTGCAACACCTCCTCCCGTGGCGACCCCTCCCGCTCCGGTGACTGCGTCGGAGTGGCACGCCAGTCCACGCCCAGGCTGGCGGCCATCTCCGGAGCAGTGCAGGACCAGGCCCACCCCGCGCCCACCAGCTGCTGGAAGGCGGCCGCCGGCTCCTCCTCCATGGCGTCCTCCCTCCTCTCCTCCGTCAAGGCCGCCATCTGCAGCTCCGGGAAGGCCACGTCGCCGGCGGCAGACAGTGCCATGGCCTCCTCCAAGCCATCCCATTGCCGCTCGTCGTGCGTGCGCATGGAGTCCTCCATGACACGCTGCACGAGACGGGCTTCCTCCTCCGCCGTCATGCGAGGAGGTGGTGGTGGCGATGGAGACGGCGACGGCGTGGGCGTGAGGCCGCGCACCACCCTACGCCCGCGCTCCTGGGGAGCGGCCGCTCGGCCCTCTGGGCGTGGCCGCCGTGGCCCCGTCGACGTGCCGGCGAAATAGGACGCCCGCCGCGCGTCGTGCTCATCGCGGAACCAGGTGTCCCACAATGGCGAGTCGGGGGCTACCTGGGATCGTAGTAGAGGTCGTCCGGGAGGAGGCGGCGGCGGCACTCGATCTCCTGGCGGCGCGCACGGCCGGTCACCGGGACCGGCGGGATCGGCACGTGGTCGGCCGACAAATGCCAGTTGTTGGGGAGGTGGGCGTCGCTCCAGGGGATCGGCGTCCTCGTCTCCCAATAACGGCGGCACACCTCAGCGCGGATGTAGTGCCGGTCGCGCTCGCCGGCGGACGCGGGGGCGATGGAGAACGCGGGCGGCGAGGGGGCCCGGCGTGGTGGCGATGGCGAGGCCGGCTCCTCCTTCTTCACCGAGCCGCGGCAACGCCCCGACGAGGAGCCAGCCTCGCGGTCGTGCTTGCCATTGCGGCCGTAGTTCCAGAGCCCCATGGCTGCGGGGCGGCCGGCCGGCGAGTTCTTGGCTAGGCTTTGGGGCCTGGGGCTGTCGGGTTTCGAGGAGGCCGCCGTGTGGCGTGGGGCAGTGTGGACGACGACCGGTCCACGCTTCCCACTTAAAGAAGGACGGCGACCCTTCCATGTGTGGATGACAGGTGGGGCCGCCCGCCCGTGCGCATTGATGTGGGCGGGAGGAAGGTAGGTGGCCGCCTGCCACGCGACCCCGACGCGGACGAGGGCGCGTCCGTTTGGTGTCCGCCGCGACCCAAACCCGGCGCAAGTTTGCGCTCGAAATGGGTCGGCCCGGACACAAAACGGACAGGATGGGTCCGGGCCGTCGCGCGCTGGGCCGCCTCCTTTGTCCCTTTTACCCCAAACCGACCGGGGCAGACAGGATTGGGTCGCGCGGTGGAATTGGCCTGAGACTTCTGACTTTTGCTGCGTGGTTGTCTGATGGCAGATCGGTTTCGCAACGATATGGTTGACAAAGTGATTCTTTTTATGGGATTGTTAATTCTCAATCAATGCTATTTTTGTGGGATCTTACGTGGAAATTTGTGGAATTTTTTATACATTATTTCTCTTTCTTATATGTTATGTCACTTGACTTAAACTTACTTAATTCTTAGTCAACTGACAGCTAGCCATACCATTTTTTTATGTGTTACTCCCTCCATCCCATAATTCCTCATCCGTTCACAAGAATTATGGAACACATGGAGTAGTTGACTATCTGTGCATTATCCATGGGCACTGTTCAAGATATCTTTCGATATTCCGATAAATCGGCCGACTTATCGCTTACCATTGTCTAGCCGATAAGATAAATCGGCCAATAAATCAGCCGATATGGCGATATATCGACCGATATGCTGACAAACTGGCCAATTTATCCCTTATCATGGGTCGACCGACAAGTTCCCGATAAGCGATATCCCCAACATCGGCACAACAAATTTAGACATAGGGCAACATCAGACGTCCGTCGATATTTGTACAGGCTTTGTACAATAACCTGTAGCATATCATACACATACAAATGTAATCATAGCATACACATACAAATACTCTCATTAAACTATGTCATCATCATAATCATCATCCAACATAAAGTGGTCTCTCCTCATCATCTCGAAATAGCGATACAAGTCTCGAATACTTACAACTACATCTTCATCCATCTAAACAATGATATACACGAGAAGAGCTATCACTATGAGTGAGAGCGGAACTATGCAGCACATGAGGCGGCAGTTATGAGTCCTCTCTCGCGCTAGCGTGAACCTCAAATAACTAGCTTCTGCTTCTTGTCTGCTTTTGAACCCTTGATGGCCACCGCCCGAGAGCCGCTCCACTTGCGCCTAATGTTGGGTATGCATGAAAAACCAAAAAAAAGTTCTACGCACATGCAATGATCTATCCATGGAGATGCATAGCAATGAGGGGGAGAGTATGTCTATGTACCCTCGTAGACCGTAAGAGGAAGCGTTTCATAACTCGGTTGATGTAGTCGAACTTTCTTCGCGCTCCAACCGATCTAGTACGGAACACACGGCACCTCCGCGTTCTGCACACGTTCAGCTTGGTGAAGTCCTCCGCCTTCTTGATCCAGCAAGACGTCGAGGTAGTAGATGAGTTTGGACAGCACGACGGTGTGGTGACAATGATGGTGATGTGATCTCTGCAGGGCTTCGCCTAAGCACTACGAAAATATGACCGAGGAAGTAAACGGTGGACGGGGGCGCCGCACATGGCTAAGACAATGTTGTGTCCTTGTGTGGCGCCCCTTCCCCGCATATATATATATATATATATATATATATGGAGGGAGGGAGGAGCAAGGAATCCTACTTGGGGTCTCTCCCAAGGTGACTCCCCTCCTGCCATGTATAGAAGCGGGGGAAAGGCAGGGGAGGGTGGCGCCCCCTTTCCTTTCTCCCATGAGAGGGAAAGGCAGGAGGGGCTAGCCCTCCTCCTTTTCCTTCCCTAGGGTTGTTTGGCCAGGGAAAGGGGCGCACTAGCTCCGTGTGGGCTGGTCTGTCCCTCCCTTGGCCCATTAAGACCATATACATGCCGGGGGCGCCCGGAACCCCTTCCGGTTACCCGATTTCTTCCCGGTACGTCCCGAAACACTTCTGGTGTCCAAATACCATTGTCCTATATATCAATAGTTATCTCTTGACCATTTTGAGACTCCTCGCCATGTTCGTGATGTCATACGGGACTCCGAACAACATCCAGTCACCAAATCACATAACTCATATAAAACTATATCGTCAACGACCGTTAAGAGTGCGGACCCTATGGGTTCGAGAACTATGTAGACATGACCGAGATACCTCTCCGGTCAATAACAAATAGCGGAACTTGGATGCCCATATTGTCTCCTACATATTCTACGAAGATCTTTATTGGTTGAACCGTTATGACAACTGTCGTGGTTCTAAGTCTGATAGTAGAATGGGGGGTAGGTATGGAGAGGCAAGATCCTAGCTATGGAGTAGTTGTACACACGAGTGTTTAGCGAGTTCAGGCCCTTCTCGAAGGAAGTAACAGCCCTACGTCTCGGAGCCCGGAGGCGGTTGACTGATTTCTGTGTATATGAGTTACATGGGTGCGAACCCTTCTACCAGTGGAGGGGGGTGGCTTATATAGAGGATGCCAAGACCCCAGCCATCCCACGTAGCAAAGGATTAAAGTACATTAAGGCAGGGAGTTACTGGTAACGCCCTACTTAAAGTGTCATCATGACCATTAAGACTACTTAATTACAGACCGTTTGGATGCAAGTAGATCCTGAACTCCTGATGGTCGAGTGGGTCTTGATGGTCGAGTGTCTTCAGGTTTGTCGAGTGTCTTCTAGACAGTCGAGTGGAGTCTCTCTTGGTCGATTGGAAGGTAGCTTCGTCTAAGGATGTCCTTGGGCATGGTATCCTAGATAGGTCTATGACCCTACCCTAGGTACATATCCTCATCATTAGCCCCCGAATGGATCGAGGTTCGAGTGAGGAAGGAGTTGATGATTTTCTCCGACTCATTTCTTGCGCTTTGATTGTGTCGTATCTTGGATTGGCGATTTTTCTTTCGGTGTTGGCGTCAACATTTACTTCAGTCGCCTTAATCCATTCTTATCTTCTGTCGAGTGAACTTTTGAACTTTGGAGAACTCCCGAGCGACGGATCGCCGGAAAGATATTGTCTGACAGGTTGATCTGCTGCTAGCGGATTTTGCGGGATCCAAAATTTGGGAAGCGCACGAGGGGCGGTCCGCGGCAATCGGACGGGATAAGGCGTGGACGCCTCGATTTCCGCGCCGCCTTTTTCGCCACGTATCGTGCGCGCACGACTGTTTTGGGATGTGACAGGATCGCTAGGACCCACTCGTCAGCCACTCGGAAACGTCCTTATATAAAGCGCCGGGGGAGGGTTTTTTGAACAGTGCCTTCCCATTCTTCTCTCTTCCCTCTCTGCTTCCGCCCACTGCGCCTGCTCCCGGCTCCGCCTATCCACCTCTTGCGCGCTTCGCCAGCGACAATGGTGAAGGAGAAGACGGCGGCCCTAGAGCGCGCGAAGAAGGCGAAGGTGACGGGGCAAGCGAAGGGGAGACCGTCCAGTCGGGGCGGATCTTCGTCGAGGTCCCGCCTGCCAAAGGGTTGGGTCCAAGGGGATTGGATCCGCTCGACCATCACAGAGAAAGATCTCAATGACCTGGCCAATGAGGGACTGATCCCCCACGGGTCAGCGAGGCTCCCGGGGTCCGAGTGTCAACCGCAGCCGCAGGAGGGTGAGTGCGTTCTCTTAGCCACTCACGTAGATCGTGGTTTTTCTCTGCCGCCGAGTGTGTTGTTCCGTGGGTTTCTGAATTTCTTTGGGGCGCAACTCCACCATTTCAATCCCAATTCCATCGCCTATCTTGCTGCCTTTGTGTCCATGTGCGAGAACTTCCTGGGTTGTCGACCGCACTGGGGTATCTTCAAGCACATATTCACCTGTCGCTCACAGACAGTAAAAAAAGTGAGTCCGGATGACGAGAGGACCAAGGTTATTCAGATGTGCGTGGGTCTTGGGATTCAGTTGAGGAATAAGAGCACTTTCCCGGCCATGACCCTTCCTGAGTCGGTTAAAGGGTGGCAGTCGACTTGGTTCTACTGCCAAGACGAGTCAACGCCGGGGCAGTCAACTGGTCTCCCTCCGTTCTCCATGGACTGAGTGGACAATCCGTCTTCTCTGAAGGTGCTTCCTGAGGAGAAAGCCGAGGTAAAAATGTTGATGGAGCGCGTGGTCCAACTCGTTCGGGATGGAGTGACGGGCATGGATCTTCTGGAAGTCTTCCTTAGGCGGCGCATCCAACCGCTCCAGTACCGAGGCCACCCGATGTGGCTGTACTGCGGTACCGAAGACACCACTCGGGTCCATCCAGAGGCAGTCGACGACGCCACGCTGGAGAGATGGGTGGCCGCCATTACAGGGAACAAGGACAACCCTCGAGGGGCTAGGAGGATCCCGCCACTCGACTATACTTATACGCCGGACGCGGTATGGCCACTTATTCCCGATTGTGATCTTGCTTTATCCATTCTGCTTTGCCGTGAATCGGTCGATTGATCTTTGTTTTGTTGTCTGACAGGCCACCACCGAATTGTACTCGATGCCCAATGGGGCGCAGACGCCGACTGAGGAGGAGGAAGGAAGCGGGGGCGAAAGCCCGGAGGAGTGGGATTCGGATGCTGACGACGACGACGAGGGTGATGAATCTGGTGAGGAGGAAGAAGAGGAGGAGGAGGAGGAAGTTGCACCTCCCCGCTCGGAAAGATGCTCGAAGCTTGCCCATGATCCCGCGACTGAGTGGGGTAAGGGGGTCGCAACCGCTTCCCAGTCGACCAAGCGCCCTCGGACTACTTCTCCGGCACCGACTGAGAAGGCTCCGAAGCAATCTCGAGTGGCACCGTCGAAGCCTGCAAAGGTCTTGCCGAAGATGAAGATGGTGATCCCCACTATCTTAGGGTAATGGTAGTTTTGAGCTTTCCCTGTTTCATGAACTTGTTCTTGGCCGACTCATGGGCCAATCGACTGACTTTTGGAACTGCAGCGCTGCTACTTCCGACACTTCGGCGAGGGCCGAAGACCATGAGATGGAGGATGCTGCAACCTCGAAACCTGGTACGACTCTTGTGCTGCCGTTTTCAGTCGACTGACTTATTGTCTCTAATTTTATTCTTTCTGCAGTTTCATCTAACATTGTTATTGACCTTCCTGACGACGATGACGAAGAACCACCACGGCTGAGGAGAAGCAAGAAAACGTCTGCTGGCAAGGCGACTCAGGATGTGCCGGCACCCGAGACGTTGGTTTTGGAGGGAGACAATGTCACTCGACCCACCGTAACCTTCACGGTGCCGTTGACGAGTGCTCGCCCTTCGTCGTCGAGTGCTGCTCAACCCTCGCTTTTCTCCACCTACCCCGTTCCAGAACACCAAGCCAGTGCTGCTAGAGAAGCGATACGCCAAGCGGGGGTCATGATGGAGCAAGTGAAGGCGATACGAGAAGCTAGCCAGGCAGCCTATGACGCCAGTTCGGCTCTTCAGAGTAATGTTCAGGTCAGTCGGTCACTGCCTGTTCTGTTAGGATATGATATCTGTAAACTCTTCTTTCTGCAATTCTTAGATTTTGTCTCGCACCCACTGGGTGTGTCGATTGAAATTCTGGACTAGTGGGGGCACGCTGAGTGCACCCACTGGGTGTAGTCCCCAAGGCTATGGTCGACTGCTGGCAGTCGACTATAGTCTTTATGTCTTAAGTTTTTTCCTTACTCGACTAGGTCGAATAGATTCATAGACCGGTGGGGGCACGCTGAGTGCACCCACTGGGTGTAGTCCCCAAGGCTATGGTCGACTACTGGCAGTCGACTATAGTCTTTATGTCTTAAGTTTTTTCCTTACTCGACTAGGTCGAATAGATTCATAGACCGGTGGGGGCACGCTGAGTGCACCCACTGGGTGTAGTCCCCGAGACTATGGTCGACTGCTTGCAGTCGATTATAGTCTGAAGAACACCTCCGTTTTTTTGTGTTGTCGGTCGACTGGTCGACCCTAACTGATGAAACTAGTGGGGGCACGCTGATTGCACCCACTGGGTGTAGTCCCCGAGACTATGGTCGAATGTTTGCATTCGGCCGTAGTCTTAGAAATGCTATGATTTTTCCTTACTCACTCGGAAGTGAATTGTCTTTGACATATGTCGATTGGTTCTTCGTAGAAATCCTGTGACCTTGTGGCTCGTTATACTGAGTTGGAGAACAAACACATTCAGCTCGAGCTTGATCTGAAACTGGACCAAGAGAACTTGATGAAGGCGAAGGAGGAAGCTAAAGGTATGCTTGGTGAGGACTTTGACGACTGCCTTTGCCTCTCACTTGTTTCCGAATCTAATCTCACTGTAACTTTGCAGGAAAAGTGAGGGATGCCCTGAAGAAACAAGAGCTTGACTTGGCTGAGATGCAAAAAACTGCTTTAGAGAAGACCAGGCTAGCGGATGAGAAGCTGGCTTCAGTGACTAAGCTTGAAGAAGAAAACACCAATCTGAAAGCTGCTCTTGATGCTGCCAACCAGGAGGTCACTCGACTGAAAAGCGACAAGACCACCCTGAATGACAAGGCCAGTGAGTTGAAGAGAAAGAAGAATGAATTAGAGGCTTATCTGGGTGGACTCGGCAAGAAGTTGTTCCTCATGCTTGAAGGTAATCCTTTGTATCAAACAAATATTTTAATTGTGACCTCCGACTGTTTGTCTTGACTCGGTGGTTGTGCTTGCAGAATTTTGTCAGAACTTTGAAGAGGAGACTGGTCGACTGGAAGTAAACCTGGACCCCATCAACTCCCCTGTGAAAGATGAAGTTGCCATGAACGTGCTCCGACTTGAATCTCGTGTTGCTACCGTCTTCGATTATCTCGCAAGGCTGAAGGTCGCAACTTCCCGCATCGACACAACACTCTGGCCAAGAGAGACACTCCAGAATGACCTCAAGTCTCTGATGACTCGACTGAACGAGGTCCCAAGTCGAGTGCAGGAGTGGAAGAAGTCTTCGGCCAGGTGCGGCGTGGATGTTGCTCTGTCTCTGGTCCGCGTTCACTGCAAGGATGCACGAGAGGACAAGCTGGTGGCTCTTAGGGTGGCCAACACCAAGAAGCACGATTTCAGATCTTTTATGGAGACCTTCATTGCCGCTGCCACTCGGATTGCAGATGGAATTGATCTGGACGAGTTTGTGGCACCTTCCAGCCCTCCACAGGAGGGGTAAAATACTTCAGAGCTTGATACTTTAAATTTGCCTCGGTATGCCGAGTGAGTTTTGTAACCGACAAACCTTAACAGGCCTAGCGCCTGAGCACTTTCAGTTTCGTTAGGTGTTATCCGAACTTGGGTTCGTTGCCGAATATGTTTGCATTTGGTTTGAGGCATCTTTTGCAGGTTAAAGCAAAGCGCTTATTGCCATCGGCTTGCCCCTTAATTCACTTAGGCGAGCACTGGGCTGCAGCTAAGCCCCCGTGTGGGAGGTCTGCTCTCCACTCGGTAGGATTTCAGACACTTAGGCGAGCACTGGGCTGCAGCTAAGCCCCCGAGTGTGAGGTCTGCTCTCCACTCGGTAGGATTTCAGATACTTAGGCGAGCACTGGGCTGCAGCTAAGCCCCCGAGTGGGAGGTCTGCTCTCCACTCGGTAGGATTTTAGATACTTAGGCGAGCACTGGGCTGCAGTTAAGCCC